>NW_005371541.1:1837521-1860372 GCF_000412655.1 Myotis brandtii
CATACACACATATAATATACTAGAGGCCCAGTGCATGGATTTGTGCATGGGTGGGGTCCCTCGGCCTGGCCAATGATCGGGACTGATCGAGGCTGAGGGAGGTAGGCCAGCTGGGGGGCGGGGCTGCAGGAGGTTGGCCAGCTTCGGGGAGAGGCTATGGGAGGTTAGGTCATCCGGGAGGGATAGAGGGATAAAGGGATAGAGGAATGGAGGGAGGTTGGCTGGCCATGGAAGGTTGGCTGTGGCAGCACACTGACCACCAGGGGGGGCAGCTCCTGGTGGTCAGTATGCGTCACAGCGACTGGTCATTTGGTTGATTAGGCTTTTATATATATAGACTAGTGGCCCGGTACACAAAAATTTGTGCACTCGGGGGGGGGGGGGGGTCCCTCAGCCTGGCCTGTGCCCTCTCGCAGTCTGGGACCCCTTAGGGGATGTCCACCTGCTGGCCAGCACAAATTGGGACATAGCATCAAGTCCCCCTGAGCCAGAAGACCCAGAGTCAAGTCCCCAGCCACTTGCATATGCCCCCTGGATGCAGCATTCAGTCTCATTGGGCGGCTGACAGGCCAGGACACTGCAGCAGTGGCGGCAGCAGCAGAGGCGGCGGTGACAGAGTGGCGAGGCTGCATTGGCCTGCTGGAGTGGGCAGGTCATGCCTTCCTGATAGGCCCCCGGCCCTCATCTGGGTCCAGAGGCCAGCACACTGCCGCAATTGGCCCGCTGAAGTGGTGACAGGCCTGGACACTTCAGCGGCGGGGCTGAGGGGACTGGGTGCCACCATCTTGTGGCTATGGGTGCCGCCATCTTTGTGATGGAGTGGCGGAGTGACTAAGTGATGGTTAATTTCCATACTACTCTTTTATTAGATAGGGTTATATACATAATTTTATTCTTATTTTTCTTACAATGTCTCTGCAAGTTCTAGGATATTCACAATTTATAACTGGGCCAAATGAGCCCCAGAGAAGTTAAAGAAGTTCTGCAGTCAGCAAAATGAAAAAATGTACTCTGTACTGTTTCCCCTTTCTCCTAAATTTTTAAGACTTTTGATAAGATGACTACTAGGTTCTTCACCCACGACTGCTAAACCAGGCCATGGTAGTCGTTTTCTTGGTGAGTCACTTTAATCTAGTATTAGATATTAATGGGAGAACAATGCCATCTCCGAAAAAGATTGTAAGGATTAATATCTCTCTTGAGCTCTGGTGAAGACAAGCTCTGTATAAAAACAAAACACAGTCACAGGCTAAACCAAATCCAGTTGTGTCTTCACTGCAGTTCCCAACTGTTGGCAGTAAGGGCCTTTGATGGAATGGTGTGGCAGAAACCTGCTCGGAGCACTTGTGAGTACAAAAGCTCTGGGAAAGTTTTGGATAATTTCCCATGTTAAAAAAAAAAAAAGACATGCTTTCAGGCAGGTTACTCTATAATTAAAGCCAGATGAGAATTTCCTTCATGCATTGAACAAATATTTACTGCAGGTCTACCATGTGCCTGGTCCTCCTCTATATAATGAAAAAAGAGGGCACACAAAGATGGTCCCTACTTTCACACAGGTTACCATCTAGAGCAGCAGTTCTCAACCTGTGGGTTGCGGCCCCTTTGGCAGTTGAATGACCCTTTCACAGGGGTCGCCTAAGACCATCCTGCATATCAGATATTTACATTACGATTCATAACAGTAGCAACATTACAGTTATGAAGTAGCAACGAAAATAATTTTATGGTTGGGTCACAACATGAGGAACTGTATTTAAAGGGCCAGAAGGTTGAGAACTCCTGATCTAGAGGGAGACATGAGCAGAAAACCTTCACACCTGCAAGATGAGAGAAAACCAGTGGGAGGAGGAGGAAGTGGTGTGTCTCTGTGAACAGGAGCCAGGTGAGAAGCCAGGGGAAGTATATCCACACAATGAAGCCAATGGGCAAAGACTCCAGAGGAGAAAAGACAGCAGTGGGCTTGAGGGATTGAATTTAGGGGAGGGCTGAACTTTTGTGAGCAAATGGCAGTGTAGCTGGGCTTATGCTCTTTTCTCTCTAATGTAGCCTGGGAGAGAAGGAGGACTCCCTCATTTGTACATGAGAATTATTTGTACAGATATTTCCTGTAATGGTCCACCAGTCTTGAGACCTGTTGAGGACCCAGAGTCAAGCAGGTTGCTTAAGTGTTGATGCCCTCAACTAACTTTCCCTTTCTCTCCCGAAGAGCTTCCTCTCCAGGTGACAACTGCAGGTGAGCACATGGTATTATAGAGTAGGTTGAGCCCTTTTGGGGCATTTGGTCATTTGAAGTCAAGTAGGTTATATAGGGAACATGAAGTCACTCTTCTTTTCATGGGCACCTGGATGGAGCTCGACACCAATTTCTCGGTTGATATTCTTCTTGTCCAATGAGAAATCATTCAGCCCCTTGATCCTTTATGAGGATGGAGCTGCCCTTCGGTTTTTGGGAAAGTGACCACTTCCAGGTCAGAATTCCATAGAAGCTACCAGTGGAGCTGTAGCATTAGGGGGATGAGGTATTTGTCACATTTCATTTGAAGCTAAAAAAAACATCAAATTACTTGGCTAAATTGCTAACTCTAATAATACCATTTTATACTTATCTCCCGAGTGTATGGGTGCAGTTGGGTTTTCTTTCTGTTTCTCCCTTTTAAAAGATTTCTTAGTATGGCAATACTTTGAATAATAATAGATACCTAAGAGGAATGTTTATCCTCTGACTTAATAAGTTCAGTTTAGAAAAATAATCAGCCTAGCTCAAAACCATTTTTATTGGTAAAATGATCATTTTGCAATTCCCAGAATCTCATAGTCTTGATTTCTAAGCCTGAATTGAAAATGTAGCAGGATGACATTTAAAATCCCAGAGCAAAGACAAAATGGAAAAGATTTGATTACAATCTCTTTTCTCTCAAAGTATAAAGTAATTTATTTTTAAAGAAAGCAGTACTTTGGTTAATAAATATTTTTATTCATTGAGGTGTTGCCTATATAGTTTCAGCTTAGTTTTTCCTGGGGTTTTGGTGGGAGAAAGGCTTTTAGACTTCAGCCTAGTGTTGATTTGCTGAAAATATTTTTCAACATTTTAACACACTTGAATTCAATAGTGTCTAAATAAACTACTATTATCTTTCTATCTTTCTATCTATCTATCTATCTATCTATCTATCTATCTATCTATCTATCTCATCTATCTAACATCTATCATCTATCTATCCAACTATCCATCATCCATCCATCCATCCAATTCATCTATCTATCCCTCCATCCCTCCATCCCTCCATTTCATCATTGACCTTTTCTAAACCTCCCCCACCCTGTGTCCCAGGCCTTCACCACCTTATTGTCTGTGTCCATGGGTTATGCATATATGCATACAAATCTTTGGTTGATCTCTTTCCACCTATCTCCACCCCCCAGCCCCACTTTCCCTCTGGGATTTCACAGAAAAGATGGCTGTTAAATTGAGGCCCCAAGACACAGGATTGAAGACAGAGGAGAGCAGTGAAATGAGATTCAGTCTGCTTAGGGAAGCCCTGTAGTTTAGCGTCATCTAGAATAATCCTCCCTGTGGTTTACATCTTTCTAAAATTAAGCAAATTTTATGCAGAAGTTCTTGGATTTTGGGTAAACAGACCCTGTGGAAACTATCTATCTATCTATCTATCTATCTATCTATCTCATCTATCTAACATCTATCATCTATCTATCCAACTATCCATCATCCATCCATCCATCCAATTCATCTATCTATCCCTCCATCCCTCCATCCCTCCATCCCTCTATCCCTCTATCCCTCTATTCCTTTATCCCTCTATCCCTCCATCCCTCCATCCCTCCATTTCATCATTGACCTTTTCTAAACCTCCCCCACCCTGTGTCCCAGGCCTTCACCACCTTATTGTCTGTGTCCATGGGTTATGCATATATGCATACAAATCTTTGGTTGATCTCTTTCCACCTATCTCCACCCCCCAGCCCCACTTTCCCTCTGGGATTTCACAGAAAAGATGGCTGTTAAATTGAGGCCCCAAGACACAGGATTGAAGACAGAGGAGAGCAGTGAAATGAGATTCAGTCTGCTTAGGGAAGCCCTGTAGTTTAGCGTCATCTAGAATAATCCTCCCTGTGGTTTACATCTTTCTAAAATTAAGCAAATTTTATGCAGAAGTTCTTGGATTTTGGGTAAACAGACCCTGTGGAAACATATATTATATATATTATATGGAATGCATGAGAGTCAATGGAGGTGGTTTCATATAACCACTAAATTATATGAAAAGTGGCTTCCTCCACCCCAAAGAAAACAAAGTCATCCCAGATACTAACATTAAAGAAACCCAAACAACAAAAACAATTTTGTAGTAGCCAAGTTAAATTCGTACTTCACAAATATTCCCACAGAATAAACATAACATTTTCTTAAGCCCTGGCCAGTTAAACAAATCCAACTTTAAAGAAAGGGAGTGTTAAATGTTTCTCCTCTGACAATGTTGTCCAAAACTGTAGTGTGGGTGGAATATATTTGGAAGGCTTTGGGATGTTTCTTTTTTTCCCCCTCTTTCATCCCAATCCCCCCTCCTCCCCCCCACACACACCAATGTTGTTCCCTTGGATACTTTAAAACAAAATCCAAATTTTCTTTTACATCATCAAGGGTGATCAACACCTAGATAATTCTGGGGTCCTACATTTGAGGCTGAATTGCTTTAGTTAAATGATGAAGTTGAAACAAAACACTTTATTCTTTATCATTTTTATTGGCACAGGATCTTAGTTCTATGAAGACAGCCATCTTCCCTGTTCATAGTCCAAAGCTTTCTGCTTGTTCTCAGAAGAGATAATAAGGCTGAATTCACACAGACTTAACTGAAACTACTCTGCTTTAGTCCTGTATATGAAGAGAAAAATGATCCTTATGACTTTTGGTCTTCTAATTGCTGGACTACCAAAAGGATGCTATTTTGAAAACAATTTGTATTTATCAGAAACTAGTCAGATGGCTATAGTTACACTGCTAATAGCCACAATACAGACACACATGGCAGGCTGGACAGTCTGTTATCTAAGACCATTGTGTTAATTTGCTTGGGTTAAAATCTCCACACCAACACTCACTAACTCTGTGACTTTGGGTGAGCTACATAACTTCCATGTGCTTAAGTTTCTTTCATCCATAAAATGGGAAGAAAGATAGTTTCTATGTATTCAGGCTGTGGTAAATATTAGGTATTACATTTTTAAAGTGTGTAATGTATGCATATAATAATAAGTATCATAAAGTGTGGCTCTTGTTTTCAGTAGATCAGTAAGACTGCACTTCTTTTCCCATTGTAGATTTATTCACTCCCCTTGTCTACCCTTTTAACCATCACCTCCATGAGAACAAGGATTATTTAAGGTTTTACTTACTAAGGGCCAACACTGTTTTATATTAACAACTTTAATGTCATAAGCTTATTTCATCCTTACATTGATCTTGGAGGCAGATGGCATAGGGAAACCAGGTCTTGATCATTGCAGATTGGTGACTCCACTAGAATATTCCATGTAACTTCACTGAGTATCTACACTAATAAAAGAGAAACATGCAAATTGGTGTCACTCTGCTATGCCCACAAGCCAATCAGAGTGACTATGCAAATTAACCCAACAAAGATGGAGTTTAATTTGCATATGCAGGCGTGGAGCGAAGACTGAAGACTGAAGACTGAAGAGGCGTGGCTTCTCTGCTGCAGCCAGACCAAAGGCCTGAGTCCTGGGTGCCAGAGGAAAACTGGTGCCGGCAGCCAGGGGAAGGAAGGCCTATTGCACGAATCTCTTCGTGCAATGGGCCTCTAGTATTTTCATAAATAGTGTAACAATCAAAGAGATCAATTAAGCCTATTTGATTTGAATTATATAATTAAAATGAATTATTTAATTAAAACTTGGCAGGTAATCGTTATTACTCCATAACCATCTTCTTTACCTTCACCTTGCAGAGACCTAGCCTACATTGAGGTCTGGAATAGGAACTCAGAGTTTTTATTAAGAATTAGCATTTTCTACTCACTACTGTAATGTTATCAATGTCTGCTCCTGCAAAACAATAAGTAGAAATTGTCCTTCAATTAAAGAAAATTGAGTTCATTCCAGCTATTGCCATCACCCTATCATTTGAAACTTTATTTCTTCCAACTCTTCTTTCTGCTGGCTATAAAATAGCCTCATTATGTCTTGGACTGCTATGGTAACACATTCTGAGGACTGGGGGGGATCAAATATTTAGCAAGCAAGATCATTATTAATCAGTATTCATTGACAGCTCACAAATTGTGAGGAGCTCTAGCAGTACTCATAGTCTAAGGGTGATCAAATCTACATTTTCAGATTTCCACTCCCTTATGTCCCCCCTCTAATCACACTTATTAAACTTTGTTGATTGAGATTTTGAGTGATTATCTCTACTGCATTTAAGGCGTCTTGAAGATTTGGTAGTCGATGAAAAATAACAAGGTAAGAAACCTTAGATAGACTACTGACTACAAATGCTTTAGTACATACTAGTCATCTCAAGCTGCCAGTTCCTCGTTCCTTTTTTAAAATTGTTTTGTTTAGTTTATGCACTGATTTACTAGAAATGAAAACATCTATGTTAGTATTATTCCATGTTTGTACATCTGGCATATTCTGATTTAATGAAAGTAAATATGCAAATATATCATACTTAAATGTAACGTTTTAGCATTCCTTCATAGATAAATCGAATTCAAATATACTGGAAAAAACTCTCATTTTGATTAATTTGTGGTAATATCAACCTCCAAATAAACACCGGGCGCTCTATCTGAGCTTTTTTTTTTTTAAGCTTTTAGAATTTGCTTTTATGGTACCTATTATTTCCAGATGACAGGACATGGTGCTGAAAAGTATGGGAAAATATGGTTAGGCTAATGGGTTTCCTGCCGACTAAATCATTCTGAATCATTTAATGCGGCTTCTATATTATCTCACTGTTGATTAAAGCACAGGCAAATTATAGTACTGGAATCTCTTTAAGAGAAATTATCTGATGAACTGGTTCTCAAAGAGGTGGGGAAATGCGATATGGCTGTGAGCTTGAGGGCCATCATTTTCCAGAAAGGCCTTTGTGAGAAACAGTCACGAGCAGTGAATTTGTGTTCCGATGGAGATGTCACTCTGATCATGGCACATGCATGTCAAGATACTATCTTAACTGCAGATTGTTTTTTAACTCTCTTAATTTATAAATCTCCAAGGCCCCTTTGTAGATGGAACTTAGAACCTGAATACTCTGGCTGGTTTTCTGCATACAGGAAATTAAAAATGGCTTCGTATCAAAGAAGGATGTCAGAGGAGAGTAGGAAAAAAAAAAAAGAAAGGAAATGTGTCAGAGTTGATTAATTATTAGAGTTAAAAATATACCCATTATGAATGGTAGTGGAGCAGTGATTTAAAAATGCATTTTAAATGATGACGGCTTTATGATTTAGATGTCATTTGCTCAACACAGAGATCCTAATGTTGATTGATGGGCGTATAGATGTCTTCCTTGGGATTTGGCAGACAAAACTGATGTCTATGCATTAAATCAAATGCTTCCACATTTTTTTTAGT
Source organism: Myotis brandtii (assembly GCF_000412655.1). Lineage (NCBI taxonomy): Eukaryota > Metazoa > Chordata > Mammalia > Chiroptera > Vespertilionidae > Myotis > Myotis brandtii. Next base: position 1,845,148 of record NW_005371541.1, read on the forward strand.
TCTATTATAGCACTCAAAGCATCCTTCACAATGATGTGAAAGACTCATACCCCAGCGTTGTGACAAATGAAACCCACTTATTGCATCCAGATTAGATGACTATTTGCCAACCCCTTTCTTAATATCTTGTCTTTTGAAGCGATACCATGATAATTTCAGACATTTCTGTTCCTGTTTTTTTATGTGTTGATATTTTCTCCCACATATTTTGGCATTTGATTCATCTTTCTTGAATTGTCATCAGCTTAGCATTGGCAATGTTTGTTGTTCCTCATGCATTTTACACAATAATGATAAAACCTACTTTGCTCCACTCTGTTGTGGTTGCGTGGTTGATGTTAAGAAAAATGTTCAGAAGAGGCAGTTGGATAAAACCAGTTAAGTATTGGATAAGGAATAAAGAATACAAGCTATAAGGGATATAATTTATATGACTCACTCCCAAAATGACACTGGGTCCAAAGAGCCAATATGAAGTTTGAGGGCACTACCACTGATTTTTAAAAATAAAATAAGGAGATGGCAAGCAAAAGATATCCAATAAAGAATGCTGTTTCTAGTTTTTATCATCCTGAAATCAATTCAAAGCTAACTATAGACATAATTTGATTTTGCTGTGTAAAGGGTAGATTCTTGCACTTAAATAGTAGTAGCACAATATAACTTGGAAGCTAAATTTGAGGTTTATTCCTGTATTAGTCCATTTACTACATCTGAGTAGCCTGAGTCAACACAACTTTCTTTTTTTTATATATATATATATTTTTTTATTGATTAAGATATTACAAATAGTAGTAGAATATAACTTGGAAGCTAAATTTGAGGTTTATTCCTGTATTAGTCCATTTACTACATCTGAGTAGCCTGAGTCAACACAACAACCTTTTTTTTATATATATATATATTTTTTTATTGATTAAGATATTACATATGTGTCCTTATACCCCCATTACCCCCTCCCCCCCCCCCCGCTCATGCCCTCACCCCCCCGTTGTCCGTGTCCATTGGTTAGACCTATATGCTTGCATGTACGTCCTTTGGTTGATCTTTCCCCCTTAACCCTGCCCTCCCCTACCTTCCCTCCAAGGCCTGACAGTCCAATCAATGCCTCTCCATCTCTGGATCAGTCCTTGTTCATCAGTTTATGATGTTCATTATATTCCACAAATGAGTGAGATCATGTGGTATTTATCCTTCTCTGACTGGCTTATTTCACTTAGCATAATGCTCTCTAGTTCCATCCATGGTGTGGCAAATGGTAAGAGTTCCTTTTTCTTCTTCCTCTTCTTAAAGAATACCTTTCAGCATTTCATATAATGCTGGTTTGGTGGTGATGAACTCCTTTAGCTTTTTCTTATCTGTGAAGCTCTTTATCTGACCTTCAATTCTGAATGATAGCTTTGCTGGATAAAGTAATCTTGGTTGTAGGTTCTTGCTATTCATCACTTTGAATATTTCTTGCCACTCTCTTCTGGCCTGCATGGTTTCTGTTGAGAAATCAGCTGACAGTCGTATGGGTACTCCCTTATAGGTAACTGACTTTTTTTCTCTTGCTGCTTTTAAGATTCTCTCTTTGTCTTTTGCTCTTGGCATTTTAATTATGATGTGTCTTGGTGTGGTCCTCTTTGGATTCCTTTTGTTTGGGGTTCTCTGCGCTTCCTGGACTTGGAAGTCTATTTCTTTCACCAGGTAGGGGAAGTTTTCTGTCATTATTTCTTCAAATAGGTTTTCAATATCTTGCCCTCTCTCTTCTTCTGGTACCCCTATAATTCTGATGTTGGTACGCTTGAAGTTGTCCCAGAGGCTCCTTACACTATCTTCGTATTTTTGGATTCTTTTTTCATTTTGCTTTTCCGGTTGGGTGTTTTTTGCTTCTTCGTATTTCAAATCTTTGACTTGATTCTTGCGATCCTCTGGTCTGCTGTTGGGAGTCTGTATAATATTCTTTATTTCAGTCCGTGTATGCTTAATTTCTAGTTGGTCCTTTATCACAACATCGAGGGTCTCACTAGATTTCTTAAGGATCTCAATACATTTATCGGCGGTTTCCATAAAATTCTTGAAAAATCTTAGAACCGTGGTTTTGAACTCTATATCCAGTCGTTTGCTGTCCTCCATTTCTGTCATTTGTGACCTGTTTCTTTGTCTTCGCATTTTGTCTGCTTCCCTGTGTTGGTAGAGTGGTTTTGTGTGCTAGGTGTCCTACAGGGCCCAGTGGCTCAGCCTCCCCAGTTACCTGAGGTGGACACTCTTGGTGCACCCCCTTGTGGGCTTTGTGCACAGTCTTGTTGTAGTTATGCCTTGATTGTTTTAGGTGTCACTGGGAGGAATTGACCTCCAGGCCAATTGGCAGTGAGAATCAGCTGTGTCTGCAGTGGGAGAACTTCTGTGCTGAAGACACCCTTCTGGGGCAAGACTTGCTTCAGTGGGGCTTTGGTGCTCACTGAGTCTGCCCCCTGAGTGTGTTCCTTATGAATCTGAGGAGTTGTAATCTGGGTGGTCCCACTCTGACCACTGGGTACACTGGCTCTTGGATCTAAGGAGGTGCTAATTAAGCCTCTTCCTGAGGTTACCCAGCAGGAGCTATGAAGAGATATGCAGATTCCCCTTCCTTTTTTGGGGGTTTGGGGGTGCCCAGATGAGGCCCAGCTGTGAAGCAATGCAAGCTGCTGTGGGGCCTTGGGCCTTCTCTTGGAAGTTCTGGGTCTGTCTGGCCCAGCTGCAATTTGTTAGGTAGTTGTCAGGTTGTAAAGGACCCGGGCATTCATATGCAAAAGGCTTTGCAGCAGCCTGGATGGGGCGGGGTCTCGGAATCAACAGGGCGGAGCAAGCAGTTATGGCTGATTCTCAGCCCTGCCCTAAGAGGCCGTGTGTCTCAGTGTCCCGGTAATTGCTGCGAGGACCTCTGAGGGAAAGCCGCCCTCAAGTTCCGAGTTCTGCCTGCTGCCAGACCGTCCAGTTTCTCCCTGTATGAGCCCTGGGACCCCAGAGATTTCCGGAACTGGAGGTCAGAGCAGTCGGGAGCGTGTGACTCCCTCCCGATTCAAAAAGACAGCCGCGTCCTCAGGTGCCCACCCCTTTCCGCGCGCGCCGGAGCCTCCGTACCTCTGCACTTTACTTTCATAGCTCCTCTGAGTCTGTGTGCTCTTCTCTTTCCTTCTAGTTGTAGAATTTCCACTCAGCCAGCCTTCCTGTGGTTCTGGATGATGACCGTTCTGTCTTTTAGTTGTATTTTTGAAGTTGTTGTCGGAGGCAGCAATTTCCGATGTTTTCCTATGCCGCCATCTTGGTCTCTCCCCCACAACTTTCATAAATATAATACTTATCATTCTTATATAGTTTACTTTCCTCTCATACTTAAAATCCTTGGAAAGGAAAGATTACGCTTTATTCTTCTGTACAAACTTACTCTTAATAGAGCACCTGGCACATAGGATATATCTTATAAAATTCCAACAAATTTTTCTGGATAGGGGCAAATTATGATTCAGACATTCTGCCTCAATACAAACCAATAACTTCTTTATTTGGTTATTCATTCATTTGTTCATTGAATATATATGAAGTGACTACTGTGGCAATCTGTCTAAAATATATTTGAGTGAGTAAACATATTTTAGGCTAATGATACACAACGAAGCACAATTTCTTAATGGACTATGGGAAATGCTTTTACTATTACTTAGACAGTTACAATTCAAGACATTCTATTGGGAGACACACAAAATAACACAGTTTTCTGTAATGCTTAAGTGTCCCTGTTAGAATTAGGTGATAATATAACTATTAAGTAGAACAAAGGACAGCAATCTACAACCTGTGAGTCAAATCTAGCTTGCAGCCGGGTTTATAAATAAAGTTTTATTGGACCACAGCCACGTTCATTTGTTTACCCCTTGTCAATAACTGCTTTCATGAGGCAGAGTTGTGTCCTAGAGGCAAAGTCCAGTTGAATTGCAAAGCCTCAGTTATCTGGCCCTTTACAAAAAAAAAAAGTTGGCCTACTCCTAAACTACAATATACTCAAGAGTAACCTTTATAAAGGTCTCATCTAAAATTTAGCATAGCTACTTAGGAGCTAGAATAACTTGAACAATTCTCTTAACCTCTCTGAACCTCTGTGCCATCATCTGGAAAATGAGAATTACTGTGAAGACTTGCTTATTTATTGTAAGTAAAGTGCTGGGGATATCTAATCCTCTCATCTCATCCTCAATCTAATGCCTGTGTGGAGTTAGATTTCTAATGAATAATCTGTAATGATAGATCCTAATGGAATTAGTACATCTGACAATATAGCCAGTGATATTTTAGATTAGGCAGAAACTTATCTAAAGATCTTTACAGGCTTGTCTTTGAATGGTAATTTACAAATATGCCATAAACATGAAACATTTCAGATAGTGGAAACTCTTTTGTCAGCATCATTGCTAGTGGCATGAATACAAATACTCAGTACCATTTGGGGCGTCCATGGGATATACAAAAAATGATGCTGAGAGCTTCACAAATATTGTAGCATTTAATTCTCAGGATGGCCCTATAAAGTAGGTATTTTTATTTGATTTCAGATAAGGACCCTGGGGCTTGGGGAAAGGAATGCTTTGTTCAAAGTGACTCAACCAGGAAATGGGGAAACAAGAATTTGAAACTAGATTTAACCAGAAAAGTAAGTTTGTACCAACACCCTGAAGCCTACTTTTTCTCGCCTCTCCATTTCTGGCATTTTCACTCTTGTTACTGAATTTCACCTTAAGATGTCAGGACAAGATCAGGGCATAGTCTGAAAAATATGATCTTAGAGGTTTCACCAGGAAGGAAAAATGAATTCCATTTTTCCATAGAATTTATGCTAAAAAGAAGTTAGGCTCAAAGCAAACCTGCAAATCCCTTATCATTTTGCCTGATCATTATGATGAATTCAGTGATTAATGTGCTCAGCAATAACCAACATTCAGAAGTTACATGACTGGTGATTGAACTCCAAACCTTCTAGTCCCGTAATTGTGAAGACTCATCAGGTCATTTCATGAACCTTGCTCTAATATTACTCTCTATTCTGTATGTTTGAATTTTCATTCCTATTTAAAGAATTTTGGTGGAGTTTTACTGTGCTATATAAAGCAATACCTCTTCCACTTGGCTGGTATGTAGTCTCATCCTTCAAACTGCTCAGACAAGTATGTGAGACACAAACTATAGCACAGTTTGACAAGTTGGGCTAGGAAGACATGGAGATTTTGGTGACAGATACATATTATTTCATTCAAAGTATTATGGGGTATGGTGGGTGGAACTGTGGGATTTTCTACAGGCTGCTTCCCAGGGAGAAGGTAGCACAGTAACATACCCTCACTTGTTTTAAGTTTTTCTTTCTGTGGGAACTTCTGCCAACTGATATTAACATCTCTAGGTTTAGTGTACCTTTTCCCTAGAGGGATTTGAAGATAGTAGGAGGAGGTTTAAATATTTCTAGTTCAGCACCTGTATGTATTGTGTCCCTCCTAAATCCATATGCTGAGGTCCTAACCCTCAATGCGACTATATTTGGAGATAAGGCCTTTGAGGAAGTAATTAAAATTAAGTGAAATCATAAAGGTGGGGCCTTAATTTGATAGGACTGGTATCCTTATAAGAAGAGGGACACCAGGGCTCTCTCTTTCCTCCATGCACCTGGAAGAGAGCTCTCACCAGACACCAAATACACCTGCACCTTGAGCTAGGACTTCTTGCCTCCAGACTGTGAGAAAATAGGTTTCTAAAGTTAAAGCCACCCAGTCCATGGTGTTTTATAACAGCAGCCTGAGTTGACAAAGACCACATCTGTTCTAAACAGAAACCTAAATTCTGTCAATCGCATTCCCAATATCACTTAACTTAGAACCTTTTGCAATGCAAGACATGTGTTTGCTATATAGGACATTATTGTTAAAGGATTCCTTCCTCATAAGAGCAATATTCTAAGTTTTTTAGAAGTAACCTAAGAAAGAACTTTTCTTTGCATTGCCCTTTTACTATTTATTTATTTATTTAAAGAATAGTTTATTAACACATTGCATACCAGTAGTTTTATTGCTAGCTTTACCCAGTGGCCAGATAAGTTTCTATTTAATGATTACAAAAAAATGTTTTAGATAAATGTTAAAGGCACGCTTTAAAATTAAATACCCATTGCATTTTGAACTTATTTATTACATGTTCTTACAAACTACTATCTTTTTAAAGTATGATATTTTGTAAAACACTGTGCAATATGAAGCAATAATTCTCATGATCCATCCTCAATGTGTTAAGTTTTCGAGGGGGAGAAGGAGAGAGAGGGAAAAAACCCATATTGATGTGAGACGGTAACATAGATCAGCTGCCTCCTGCATGCCCCTACTAGGGGACAGGGATCAAACCTGCAACCTATGCATGTGCCCTTGGTCTGGAATTGAGACGGCAACCTCCTGGTACACAGGATAATGCCCAACTTAGGTCCTCAATGTGTTAAGTTTTCGAGGGGGAGAAGGGAGAGAGGGAAAAAAACCCACATTGATGTGAGACGGTAACAGCAGCTGCCTCCTGCATGCCCCTACTAGGGGTCAGGGATCAAACCTGCAACCTGTGCATGTGCCCTTGGTCTGGAATTGAGCCGGCAACCTCCTGGTACACAGGATAATGCCCAACTTAGCCACACTAGCCAGGGCTGCATTGCCCTTTAATTGGCATTTAGTTTTATGATTCTAACGGTTTTTAATAACTGATTTCTCAATATAAACATCTTAGTTACTAAAAACTAAATGTTTCAAAGATCCTGAATATGCAAGTATATACCACATGTAGAGCATCCCACAATTCTGCTTTCTAGATAACATTATATTGAAGTTAAATTAAAATTTCCTTTACTTCTTTTTTTTAAATTTCTTTGGTTAATATTATACTTGAAAGAAAAAGAAAATCCATTGCTAGGAAAGGTACCTGGAAAATATTTGAAAACCATTTTAACTTGGAGATTGTTATTACAAAGCTTCACATATTGTCCCTGTTGCTGACTAAAATAACCTAAGGTTTCTTTCAAATGTCCCACTCTTCAATACATTTATCACACCTATTTTTGATTTCCTAGGTATAATGGACTGTTAGTATGAAGCAATTAAACTAGTCAGCTATTTTGATTATTACCGTTTCTTTTAAAATATTATAGTTAATACTAGAAGCTCCAGTGCACGAATTCATGCATGGGTGGGGTCCGGCCAGCCTGCCCTGATTAGGCTGATTGGGGGCAGGGCCAGCCAGGGGGAGGGGATGCCGGCAGTTGGCCGGCCGGCCCCGCCCCCTGGTTGAACTCCTGGTCAAACTTCTGTCTAGGGGACAATTTGCATATTAACCTTTTATTATATAGGATATTAGAAACTAGACAGAGTAGCCTTAGCAATCAAAATAGCTCAGGATTCAGCAATAACTCAGTAGTGAATGTGGTCAGAGGACATGAGAATTGGTGACTTTGGGGTATGATGGTTTAGAGTTGGGGTTTAGTTTTATATTTAGTTTGCACTTTGTAATCTCCTAGTTGAGATTTTTCAGGTTCATATAACATAAAGAGTTACTTGTGCAACTCGGGGTCATCTGAGTTTGGCCGTGGCAGGCTGTTCCCTTTGGACTTGAATAGAGTGAAATTTAAGTGTTGAATTCATTGCTTACATATATATTGCCCTTCAATCTTTTGTGGTCTCTGTGTTTAAGGAAAATAGAGATCTCTTTGTTTAAGGAAACTAGCTTAGATTTTAAATATTTTTTATGTGGTGTATAAATATAGCCCATTTTTATTTTTCACATATTTTGGCAACATCTCAATATATTGTATGTCAGTCACCAAAGGGCATGTGAAGATTTACATATTTTTATAATGTATTTATGTTTGTTTATATTTAATACATCTAAAAATATAGATCACTGATGTTCATGAGGAACAACACTAGGACGCTGAAAACTAGATTATCAAGAAAGATTATGTAATGCTCAGGATCTTCACACCCTGACCTGGGTTTGCCTTTGGATTCCTGTCTATTACCCTCTTTGGGTGCTCCATTCATAATCACAATTAAAGACTTTCTATCTCAGTGCGATGCAGTGCATTTGCATGCTTCTATGCCTTTCCTAATACCATTGCCTCTGTTAGGAATGTTAACCCAACTCACCTCATTACATCTGCCATTTTTTATTTGATCAGCTTCCATTTGCTCTTTTAAATGTTCCTCAAGTATCAACGTGGCATTCTCTAACCCTTCCATGCAGAATTAATTTCTCTGCCACAACACCAAATACATCTTTCATTATGAATTATTTACTTATCCATCTCTCTCATTAGTGCATGTATTCTTCAAAGGCAAGGACTGTGCTTTATTCACCTTGTATTTCATCTTATGTGATTTGTGCTGAGCCTGGTGTATAGTAAACAATGCATAAATATTTGTTCACTAGATTCAAAGTCCTAGATGATTAATTCTGCATTCTAAGTTTGTCATTTTATAAAACACACACAATGCATTTACCTATTTGTTTTCTCACTTACCAAGTTTTTTATTCATTTAATTTTTCAGTCATTCATTTGTTAATTCATTCAACAAGCACTTTGGAATGCCTAGTAAATCTATTATGTTTGGTGCTAGAGTTAAGTAAGTGTGTGTGTGTGCTTATTTATGAGGGGTGTACTAGTTGAGATATTGAGACAAAATTACATCATCCCTATCATGAAGGACTTTGCATCTAGTATAATATATAATCACAATGGCCTTCACACACTGGTATTACCAAAGTACAGTGTTAGATCAACATTTTCAGTCCTTTAATAGTCACTTGAACATTACTGGTACATCTTGGAGCTTGTATAGTTCATCAGAAAAGAGCAATTGTCTATAAAGAATGTGCTGTTTTACTCAGTGAACATGAAAGGTAGTTATGAGGACATGGAAGGATCACATTACCTGGAAAGTCTTTCAGAATGGGGAACACAGTTCTTAGAGGAAGTAACGACTACTTAATAACACTTAAAGTGAAGTTTTTCTAATGAACAGTCCAGACTAAGAGCCAACTTCCTTCTTTGATGAAGTCAAAAACATCTGTATGAGTCATTCCTTAACCTCTTTCCATTTGGCTTCTGCTCTCCCTGACCTGCTAGAACTTCTTGTTCAGGGATCTCCAAGATCTGCTAAACAAAGCCATCAGGTTATTTTCTGTATTTACAACATTACGATACCATTGCCTCCAGGGCATCTCTTGCAATGGGCTTCCCTCTTCCAATTTCTTCCTCATTATTATTCATGGAAAGTTTTACAAAGTATTAGCTTTTGATCTCCTCTTTTCTGTACTTATTTTTTTCACTTAGTGATAGATCTACTCATAGAACTTTATCCCTTACCACCATATAAGTGTCTCTTAAATCAATATCTATAGTAAGGATTTATTTCCCAAGTTCTATTCCTAGGTTTGCAATTAACTGGTGGGTGTCTCCTCTTAGACATTGTTTAAATGGTTAAAAATTAAACATTTTAAGATGATTCTCATTTCTAATTTCTCTCAAAAATCAACCAATTTCCTCAGGTTACAAAATTTCATGTCATTTCCTCATGATAAGACAAATCTGCACTCAAATGTCAACTTTACAAGCTATGAGACTTTGAATAGTTTACTGACCCCTATAGCCATCTATTTTCTTATTTGTAAACTGGGATACTAATAGCAGTTACTTTACCAGGATAGTCATATAAATAGTCAACAGGTGGAACATATTGTATAGAATTGGAGATGGGGTAATTGCTAAACAATGGTAGCTTATTTATTAATATTTAATATTAATCTTCACATTTAAAATAAGAAGCTAAGTACTATTAATTCAACCCTAAAAATAGTTCTTACATTAATTCTTTCTTTTCCATCCCCACTTTAATTTCCACTCTTTTTCTTTTCCACCATGGACAAGTGGGCATTGGGTTTAGACTTTGACACATGGGCAAAGATAAACAGAAAAGATGACAGAAGGACTCTTTATGTGAGAGAAAGCATTGAGAAAAGAGAATGAGCATTGTCTCGAATGACAAGCAAAGACAAGTTTCTCTGGTCATGGAGTCTATGCAGAAAAAGTGTGTGGCAGCAGAATTTGAAATGGATTTATGTGGAGGGCATCATGTACTTTCTTAGGATCATGTCAGTGGGCATGAGGGACAGGGGAGATGTTTGAGTAACATTCCCAAATCTGTGCTTCAGGAGTGTACATCTGACATCAGAATATGACCAAATGGAATGGAGAGGCATTAGGACAAGGACATGAGTTAGGAGGTTACTAGAATTATGTGGGTGACAGAAACCAAAGTTGTCAGCTTGTTATGGGATAGAGTTCTCTGAGAAGTCAATGAATAAGAATGTCCACTTCTTATAAATATAAGCATATGGTTATTTTCTTCCTGTTGAATTCCAAAAAGTCAGAAATGACACAAAAAATAATATTCTAATTCAAAAAGGATCTTAATCTTGTTGACAGCAAACCATTATGTAAGTACCAGTTAAGACTACTTAGTCTGTGATCATGGGAACTACTCCCTCCCTTCAGGCTCCTTCGGTAACATTCTGAACACAAAAATGAAAAGTGAATTTTTAACCTGTGTACACATAGTATTTACAAGAAAGGCATTACTCAAAAACGACTTTATCAACTTCTTCTTTGATTTAGTTAGCTCTGCATTTCATAGACCTTCAGAGTAGGAAGCAAGCTGAGAGGACCTGCAATGCATGCCTGTGGATCACTAAGGCCCGTTTTTCTCAACTTGCAGTGATTCTTTTTGGTTACATATTCTAATTTACAACCAAAGCTGTTAACCCCTTCCTCTCCCTCATTTCATATTCTTCCATATTCCTAGGTCCTGGCACATAGAACTTAGACTGGGCGGTCCCATTTTGTAAGAGCTGGTTCGGGAAGTTTTATTTATACCCAAAGCAAACAGAAGGTAGAAAGGGGAATCGGTGAAAATTAAACTGAAACCAGGTCCCTGGACTTCCAATTCTGACATTTTCTCCACCATACAATCACAAACAAAGTCAAAATTACTAGAGAGGGCTTTCTTTGTCTCTAAAGGTTTATGTCGTTAGCAGGTACCTTGTTGGCAGGGAAGAAACTACCAGCCTAAGCCCCTTTGGGACAGGGTCTGCCTTAGAAGGAATTAGAAAACTGAAAAACTAGGAAAAAAAAATTTTCTAGTGATTCACACATTCTGGGTGCACCGCTGGTAGTGGTGTCTAAGCTGTACTTCAGCTTCTTTTTCATCGTAGGTAGCTACCTTTGCTCAGTGCGCAAGGCTGTGATCAGTTTGCCATTCCTCTTTGCATCCCAAGGGCCTAGCATGCCGGATGAGTGAATGGATGAACATTGAAAAATCAAAGGAAGCAAATTATAAAGAATTGCTTTAAGTAATCAATGAAGTATATATTGCATGCTTTTTTTGTATAACTTTATGATAACCACTAAAATAGAGAGAGAAGTTGAAGGCATTTATTTGCAGATTATATTTTTGTCTTATAAAATATATGTCGTGTCACTTGGAGTGGTTTTCCAAATTGACTGTCTAAATTCAATTGACATTCTGTGGAAACTCTTGTTGCTCTGCTGTTTTAGAGAGACAGAAATACATGGTGACTCGGGACAATGATTCTCAGACTGAATTTGGATTTAAGCTCTGATGCCATGTTGTGGAGCATTGGTCAAATGTTCAGCTTCTCTGCATCAGGATCCAGACCAAATTAAGAAAAACAAATAAGCAAATAAATAAATAATGTCAGAGACTGTATTCAGGTAAAAGTATTATTTTAGATTGAGTGGAGGGGGATGGAAAGAAGATGGACCCCACCAATCTTATCAGAACACAGTCCAAAGATAATTCCTGGGATTATATTGGGAAACTATCAATACTTCTCCTAAGCCGAGGACATACTATATTTGAGAAGCAAGGAAAGAAAGATAAGACCTGTTTGCACAAGACAAACATTTAAATGGACTCTTCACCCACAAACTAATAGTAAGAGTTAAAAATTACCATACCATTAGTCAAGCATCAGTCAGTATATATTTTTCTATGCATTATTTGATATTTATAAATTTGCAAGTTATCTAAATTTGTTACTCTTGTCATAAATATGTTACAGATGAGAAAACTGAGGCTCATAGGTTAACTGATGGCCTAAAATTACATACCCAGTATATGGTCTAGCACAATGGTTAAAATTGAGCTCTGGGATGGAGTTGACTGGGTTTAAACAATTTTGACTATTGTGCTGTACTAATTCCCTGGGAATCCATGGATCATGTTTCACTCTGAGTGCGTCCATTAGTATCACTCACCACTTTGTTTAGGTCTGGCTTGGAGTATAGACCTTGGTCCTCCTGTATTTTTATATTTATTTTTGCATCAGATTTGTGGAGTGAGTTTCTTTCAGAGAACCCTACCCCTTCCCTTTCAGCTCTCTAGTGTAGCTTGTTAATAATAACCATGAGCATTCCAGATGTTGATTTTCAAACATCTGTCCAAGGGAGACAGATTGGATTAGACATTTGGTCTAATGCCTGGTAGCTTGGTAGCTTGGATGACATTGTGTCCTATCAAAGAGGATATCAGAATGTGACTTTGTTTGGAAATAGGGTGATTACAGATACAGTTTGTTAAAATGAAGTCATTTGTGTGGGCCTTAATCTAGACTAATAAAAGAGAAAGATGCAAGTTGACTGTACCTTCACATCGCCCACCAGCCAATCAGGAGTGAGCATGCAAATTAACCCAACAAAGATGGTGGATTAATTCGCATACACAGGTGCTGAGTGGCCGGGGGCAGGGCGGGATGCTTGCGTCATTGCCATGGCGACAATGCAGGCCTTTTTCACTGCCCCAGCGGCTCCAGGCCTCTGGGCAGCATGGGAAGGCAGAAAGGTAGTTCCGGGCTGGAGCGAAGGCGATGCCGGCAGCCAGGGGAAGGAAGGCCCATTCTTGCATGAATCTTTTTGCATCAGGCCTCTAGTACAGTATAACAGGTGTCTTTATAAATAGGTGAAATTTGGACATGGAAATAGACATGCAAGAGGGGAAATGAGTAAAAACACACAGGAATGCATATACAAGTCAAGGAATGTCATAAAATGCTGGAAAATATCAGAAGCTAGAAGAGGCAAGGAATAATTCAACTCCCCTAGAGCTATCAGAGGGAGCATGGCCTGTGAATATTTTTATGTTGAACTCCTAACCTCTGAAATTGTGGCACATTGTTTTAGGACACCCAGTTTGTGGGACTTCATTACGGCAGTTGTAGGAAACTAGCATAGCAAGTTACCTATCTTCCACTGTCTAAGGACTGGAGATTATGAATTTTCCTGCACTGCCTGGCAAGTAGTAATTGATCTATAATTGTTAACATTGATAATTATTTTGAAAGTGAAGACTAGAAATGGGGCATGCCTGTGCTCTTTCCTCCCTTATAGCTGCTGAGTTGTTAGGAGGATTAGAATATTGTCTACATAAAGCACTTAGCATAGCACTATGTCTTGACACAGGTTAGTTCTCTTTAAACTTTTTGATATCTTCTAGACTTCATTGCCTTTTCCTTTAATGCAATGTTCACCTGCCATTGGGATGACATTCTGATATTTACTTAATATCTCTGGTATTTACTCTGTTATTCATGAGAAAAAATAAAGGTGAGTATATAAATATCCTGAGTTGAGAGTCTGGCAATCTGGGTTCTAGTCTTTGGTCTCCATGTCCTCAGGAAAGCCCTTTAACTCCTCTCAGCTTCCCTGCCTGTACTTTACAGATCACAGGCTGTTCTTAGAACTCCCAAAGGAGGCTTGGTTTGTATTCATAATAGAAGCTAAATCTGAACAGTTAACATATAGACATCAGTACTATCGATTGGAGACTGTATTTGGATTGTGTAGAGAAAATGAATTGTCTGGATTGCATATAATGTTTTACAAGTTAACTGGATAATAGTTTTGGGCTTAGATTACTCGAGTTTATTGGCAAGCTAAATTGAGCAGTGTTCAAAATGGAGCTGATTTTGGAAGGCATTTGCTGCCTTCTGACACTTGATGATTGTAGTGGATTTCTTCCAGTGCCAAAATGATGAAATCTGTGCCAAAACATTGTTTGTGGGGATGCACTGGAGAGAGAGCACAGGAGAGGGGATGCTTCATGGGAAGTTGGGGTCCATTTTGCATGATTTCCTATTAGGGATGTGGAGGAAGAGATGAGAGGGGAACCATTCACAAGCAGGCATGAATATTAAAAAATATGAATTTACTCCAGTAACTGTACTAATATGTTAAGGCCTAAGGCATGTTCATATTATTCTTGTTTTATCAGAAATGAATTGGAAATCTTGGCTGTTATGGCTCCTGGAATTTTATGACCACAAAATAATAATTTAAAACCAATGGAACTGAGCTCAATAGATGTTGGTTACATTGAACTAGATTAGCTGTGGGCAAACTACGGCCCGCGGGCGGGATCCGGCCTGTTTGAAATGAATAAAACTAAAAAAAAAAAGACCGTACCCTTTTATGTAATGATGTTTACTTTGAATTTATATTAGTTCACACAAACACTCCATCCATGCTTTTGTTCCGGCCCTCCAGTCCAGTTTAAGAACCCATTGTGGCCCTCGAGTCAAAAAGTTTGCCCACCCCTGAACTAGATGTATTCATTCACTCATATGGCAAGAAGGGTTTGTTGAGCTTTCTACCTTATATTGGGTATTAGAAATGCATAGGCGAAGAAAAAATAGATGACCCCCTATTTCTTAGATTTTACTTGGGAATACAGTCATATTTACAAGAAACACAGCATAACACAGGTCATTAAAAAGAGAATGAAGACCATTTCAACCTGGGGATAATTCAACCATATCAGTTGAGATTTTGCATCAATCCCTCATGGAAATGGAACTAGATACTGATATCAGAATTGCATTGCTTGTTCTTTGCAGCTCTTTTTAAATAAACATGTAGATAAAAATCTCATTTTGCTTCTCTTAGTGAGTGTGATCTTAGTCATTACTGATAAATTATTATCCCATATTTATAGACTCTAAGAGAAAGGACTCAGTTGGCAAAGCATTTCAACATAGTTGGTAGAAGACTATCAGTGATACTAATACTGTGGGATGCAGTATCTACTCAGACTCATTCCTCACTCCTACTCCTTGAGC
>NW_005371541.1:1860506-1862570 GCF_000412655.1 Myotis brandtii
CTAGAGGCCCAGTGCACGAATTCATACACGGGTGGGATCCCTTGGCCTGGCTGGTGATTGAGGCCAATCTAGGGGGACCGGCTGGCCTGGGGGAGGGACTGCAGGAGGTTAGCTGGCCAGGGGGAGGGACCTTTGGAGGTTGGCCAGCAGGAGGAGGAAACATGGGAGGTTGGCCAGCTATCCCCCCCATTGGGGCCGATGCGGGGGGCTGGCTGGCCTGGGGGAGGGACTGGGAGGTTGGCCAACTGGCTGGGGGAGGGACCATGGGAGGTTGATCAGACAGGAAAGGGACCGTGGGAGGTTGGTCGGCCAGCCCCCCAATCAAGGCCAATGGGTTGGCTGGCCATGGGAGGTAGGCTGTGGGAGTGCACTCACCACCAGGGGGTAGCTCCTGCATTGAGTGTCTGCCCCCTGGTTGTCAGTGCACATCATAGCAGCTGATCAACCAGTCATTTGATCTTTCGTTCGCTTAGGCTTATATATATATATAGATAAATATTTTTATTGACTTCAGAGAGGAAGGGAGAGGGAGAGAGAGATAGAAACAGCAATGATGAGACGAATCATTGATCAGCTGCCTCGCCCCCCACTGGGGATCATGTGTACAACCTGGACATGTGCCCCAACCAGGAACTGAACCCTGACCTCCTCATTCATAGGTCGATGCTCAACCACTGAGCCATGCCAATCTGGCACTCCTTGAGCCTCTTTATGGAAATGTACAAGAGGCATGCATACATGAACCCTAACCTTGTGGTTTCTAAAAATCTATGACAAACTCTTTTCCTGTTAGGGAGACAACCAAAATAATACATTAGTGAGAACAGCAATCTTAAACTTTTCTAAATTTTCCCATTACCTGGGAGCTATACCATACCGTGGGGCCTTGACTTACGAGTGTCCCGACTAATGAGTTTTTTGAGATACCAGCTGTCTCTCGGCCAATTTTTTGCATTGAGTTGATAGAGTAATTTGAGTTAACGAGCTCCTTAACGAGCTTGGTCTCGGAATAAATTAAACTCGTAAGTCAAGGCCCCACTGTACTCAGTTGACTAACAATAACAAGGTTTCACTAGAATATGGAGAAACAAGAATTCCTATACATTGTTGATAGAAGTGTATATTTTACAACCTATTTCTGAAACTTTCTGACATTATCTTCTAAAGTTGAATATAATCATACTACAAGACCCAACAAAATATGTCCATGTATAGGCATATATAGATTTATATATGAATATAAGTAAATATATATGGATATAGTATTGATAACTAGATATACAACAGAAATATGGGTTTACTAAAAGACATGAATGAGAATGTTTATGTCAACTTTATATGTAACTAGAGGCCCAGTGCACAACATTCGTAAACTGGGGAGGGCCCTCAGCCCAGCTTACACCCTCTCACAGTCCAGGATCCTTCAGGGGATGTCCAACTGCCGGCAGTCAGACGTCCCTCGAGGGGTCCTTAATGCTGCCATGGAGGCAGAAGAGGCTCCTGCCACCATCGCTGCGCTCACCAGCCATGAGCCCGGCTTCTGGCTGAGTGGTGCTCCCTCTGTGGGAGTGCACTGACCACCAGGGGTCAGCTCCTGCATTGAGTGCCTGCCCCCTGGTGGTGAGCATGCATCATAGCAACCGATTGTTCCACTGTTTGGTCGATTTGCATATTAGGGTTTTATTATATAGACTAGAGGCCCGGTGCGCAAAATTCATGAAGGGGGGGGCGTCCCTCAGCCTGACCTGCACCCTCTCCATTCCAGGACATCCTTCTTGCAATCCGGGACCACTGGCTCCTAACCGGTCACCTGCCTGCCTGCCTGATCATCCCTAACCACTCTGCCTGCCTGTTGGTCACCCCTAACTGCCCTTCCCTGCTGGCCTGGTCACCCCTAACTGCCCTCCCCTGCTGGCCTGCTCACCCCTAACTGCCCTCCCCTGCCAGCCTGGTTGCCCCTAATCACCTCTGCCTTGGCCCCCGCTACTGTGGCTTTGTCCAGAAGGATGTCTGGAAGATGTCTGGTCTAATTAGCATATTACCCTTTTATTAGTGTAGACTAGA
>NW_005371541.1:1862599-1864586 GCF_000412655.1 Myotis brandtii
AGCTTGGCCTGCACCCTCTCCAATCTGGGACCCCTTGGGAATGTCCGACTGCTAGTCAGACATCCCTCTCGCAATCCAGGACCACTGGCTCCTAACCACTCACCTGCCTGCCTGCCTAATGCCCACAACTGTTCTGCCCTGCTGGCCTGTTTACCCCCAAGTGCCCTCTCCTGCCAGCCTGATCACCCCAAGTGCCCTCCCCTGCTGGCCATCTTGTGGTGGCCATCTTGTGACGACGTCATGACGCCACCTAGGCTTTTATTATATTGGATATCACCAAACTGGAAACAACCCAAATTAATTGTGGCATAGATATTTAATAAAATACTATGCAGTAATGATAATGAACAAAATCTTGGTACCTGCAGTAAAGGGGAAGAATCTCACAAGCATAATGCTGAGTGAATAATACAGGCACAAAGAGAAATATACTGTATGATTCTAGTTATCTGAAGTTTAAAATTGGCAAGAAAAAACTGATATGATAAAAGTTACATGGTTTCTGGCTTCTATTTCTTGATGATGCTTTTGTTTCTGTCTACATTGCAAAGTTTCCTTAAGTTATACCTTTAGAATTGTCACACTTTTCTAAAAACTATGTATATTCCAAGAAAGATTTACTGAAAACTTTAAAAAGAAAAATATCAAGTATCGTATAGTTCCATTTTTTATAACAATAGTTATAGAATGACATTCATAAAATATTCTCTAGAGATTTCCAGGTGCTTGGAGTTGAATGTTTTTGCTTTTTTTCTCTGTATTTCTCTGTATTGTCCACTGTTTTCAAAACAAAGGTCACTTTTACTAATATAGTTTATTTACAAAAAAGATCAGTAAGAAGAGAGTATATACAATAGATATGAAAAAGAAGTTCAAGGTTTGAATACTATATCCTTTGTATTTTATTTCAAATTGCAAACTCCATAAAGTAAGGGATGAATCATTATAATTCTTTTATTCATTGCCAGAATCACAGTGCCTTTTAAATTGTGTCTGGTAAGCAGGAGGCAGCCACCTAACACTTACGGGGTGAGAGAATAAATGTCTCCAGTCTATGATTTTGGAGTCACTTTCAATGGCTCCTGGTTTCACCCTTATTTGATAATAAGAGTAAAAATCTATAAAAATTATTTATTTGTGCCCGGCAAGTGTGGTTCAGTGGATTGAGCATCATCCCAT
This sequence comes from Myotis brandtii, assembly GCF_000412655.1. Classification (NCBI taxonomy): domain Eukaryota; kingdom Metazoa; phylum Chordata; class Mammalia; order Chiroptera; family Vespertilionidae; genus Myotis; species Myotis brandtii. Next base: position 1,863,779 of record NW_005371541.1, read on the forward strand.
GGACCAACAGGTCCTCAGTTCAATTCCGGATCAGGGTACCTGCCCAGGTTGGGGTTGCAGTCTCGATCCCCAGTAGGGGGCATGCAGAAGGAAGCCGACTGATGTTTCCCTCTCATTGATGTTTCTATCTCTCTCTCCCTCTCTCTTCCTCTCTATCTAAAAGCCAATGTTTGCTTCATAGAAAGACCTTGATAGTGTGCCTTCCTCTTGAATTTTTTGGAATAGTCTGAGGAAGATAGGCTTTAGTTCTTCTTTGAATGCTTGGTAGAACTCCTCTGTAAAGCCTTCTGGACCAGGGCTTTTGTTTGCTGGAAGATTTTTGATCGCTGCTTCAATTTCTTCGGTAGTTATCGGCCTATTCAGGTTTTTTTATTCTTCTTGATTGAGTTTTGGGAGCTTGTATTTTTCTAAGAATATGTCCATTTCGTCTAGGTTGTCCATTTTGTTGGAATATAGTTGTTCATAGTATTTTTTCATAATCGTTTGTATTTCTTGTGGGATCGGTTACTTCACCTCTTTCATTTCTGATTTTGTTTATTTGGGTCCTCTCTCTTTGCTTCTTGGTGAGCCTGGCTAGAGGCTCATCAATCTTATTTATCCTTTCAAAGAACCAGCTCTTAGTTTTGTTGATTTTTTTATATTGTTTTTTTGGTCTCCATGTCATTTATCTCCGCTCTGATCTCTATTATTTCCTTCCTTCAGCTTACACTGGGCTTTTCTTGTTGCTCTCTCTCTAACTCTTTGAGTTGTAGGGTTAGATAATTCATTACCATCGTTTCTTGTTTTTTGAGATAGGCCTATAGAGCTA
>NW_005371541.1:1865497-1870101 GCF_000412655.1 Myotis brandtii
GCTATTAAAAAGAAGGAACTTTTACCATTTGCAACAACATGGATGGAACTGAAGAGCATTATGCTAAGCAAAATAAGCCAGTCAGAAAAAGATAAATATCACATGATCTCACTCATATGTGGGATATAATGATCAACAGAATATGATGAACAAGAATAGATCAATCTAGAGACAAATGGTAGGGGAGAGGGGGGTTAGAGAGCAGCGAAAGAACTTATATGCATGCATATTAGCATAACCAATGTACACAGACACTGGGGCGGTGGGGGCTTGTCTGAGGTGGGAAGGGATTGGGGAGGGGTGTCAATTGGGGAAAAAGGAGACATACATAAAACTTTAGACAATAAAATAACAAAAAACAATGAAAACATATTTTTGAAAAAGTGCTTTATTTGTTCCAAAGCACAACCATTCTCTTTCAGGAAGTTGTCTCCTTCTTTATTTTTGACAAAACATTTATAAAGTTCAGGTTAATACTGTTTTGATGGAAGGACTGGAGTACTGGTATCGGGAAGCCACTAAGCAGCGGGCTAGCATTGCAAGTCTCATAACCTCTCTGGATCTGAATTCCAACCTCTGCAAAGTAGGGAAGAGAACCAGAATGCCCTTTGCTAAGATAATTTGCTATATGATTTTACATATGTAGGCCATTGATCATAAGATGTTTACAGGTCAATAGGTCCATGAAGGTTTGTTGTTTTTGATAGGTTTTCAGTGGAACCTTTTTACTTCTTATGTCAAAGGTGAACAATTACCTGATGCTTCCCTTTGTCAGTGAAAGTAATCTACCATTAGCTTTCAGGCATGATGGTAGATACCTTCACTGACAAAGGGAAGATATATGTATGTATATTAAAATGTCATATTTATTCTTAATTATTATTCTGATGGAATTATATCTGGTCAAATTTTAATAAGAACAAACATTGCCAAACTCTGCATTTATTAAACAAATAGAACTGATAGAGTAAAAATAAGTTCAGTCATTTCTATGAAAAATCATACAGGCCTGTGAATATGTTTTTTATGAAAAAGTTTATCTACATTTGTTCAAAGTAAGATTACTCTGAGCTTTTCCTTAGTGAGTAAAATTTCTCTCTTGCTGATCCCATGGTCTCTCTGGGAGTCCAACACTGCCTAACTGTGACAAAATGCCTCAAGTGCATAAACCACAAACAGTTAATAGCGTTTGGGAGTGCTCTAAAATGGAGTCTCAATATAATGTTTTACTTTAGAGCCAGTAAGCTATTACTATTTCAAAACCTCATGTGCACCTCACCAAGGGCTAAGAAAACCATATTTCAGTTAACACAATATAAAAAGTAAATATTAGGTAGAGAGAAGAAATTTGCTCATAACCCAATATGAAAGGAATGCTCGACCACAAGTATCAGGGGACTTAGGTTCTAGTTTAGCCCAACCCCTAACTCTGTATGACATTGACAAGACCTATTGCATCAGGTTCCACAGAGAATGAGACAACCAGCGTATATAATTTTTCCAAAGAGTTTTTACCTAGGGCACTTCTGCAGTGTTTCTAAGGATGGGGAGGTACGGGGTATTGAGTAGGTTTATAATTTTAAGGTGGGAAATTTTAAATAATATTATCATGTGAAGGAAATAATCCACTGAACATCAGAGAGAAGCAGAGTGGTGGGTTTGGGGGAGAGAAATGTTGTTGCAGGCATTTGGAGAACAAACCTCTTGAGCCAGTGAAAGAGATGTTTAAATGGAGGCAGATTTACAATTATTCTTTTTAAAAATACGACCTTAAATATGAAGGTTTGGAATGCCCTTCTAGGTAAAGAACCCAATGAAACTAAGAATGACTCCAAGCAAAGAGAATGCAAATTGTTTAGGGAAAAAGGGAAGTGATAAATAACCGCTGTGGACTCATAAACAACTTTAGGAATGTGGTCTTTACCCTGCAGTTGTATGTTTTTTAAAACCTGTTTTATGTTATCATTTTCCCTTTTCCTATTCTACTGTATTTTGACACATTGGAGGTCGTTAAACATAACCAATGTTCAACAGGCACTAGAATGGAAAGATGGGAGTTTTCATGGAGATCCTTTCCTCCCCGAGGGAATGACATGTGAACCGGGTTTGGCAAGCAGGTTTTAAGTTATTGCCTTGATATAAAATCACCTCGGCGGATGTCAAATAAACATGACTTGGGATAGAATAACTTTAGATCATTCATTTCACTGGGAAATGAGCTCTTGCTCAGAGGTAATGTTTTGTGACAAACAATACCAGAACACATTTAGTTGTCCATAAATTGATGTGCTGACGGAGGCCTGACAGTCAAAGAGGGCATGTTAAAACCCCAAATCATTGATATATGTAAGTATGTTACAGCGTGAGTATATGAAACACAGTTTATCCTTGTATTATTATTTATTAATTATTGCATTTTTTAAATACAAACAACTGTAAACCTACTTTTGCCCCACCCTGTATAAGTATAATGTCTGTGTATAGTAACTAAAATTAAAATATAAAATTATAGCAGTGAGAACAAAGCAATGTCTTCTTTGTATTGGAGATGACCAGCAGAGGTAGTCATGTGAGCAAATTGATTTACTCATATCGGGAACTTTGAGTTGGTAACTCTGGTCAAATTGGGAAGTCAGCGATGACAGTAGCTGATAGTACCCTTCCCTTATTGATGTCAATTGCTTTGTAATTTCTTTCAATATTTGCAAGTAAAAATTATTTACTATTGAACATGGAAGTGGAAAAGCCATTTGAAATTGCCCAGATGGATTCCCGTGGCCGAGCGATCTTTGTGTCTCACTCTGTTGATTGAAATGTGTTTCCTTCATAAACAATAACATGAATTTCAAAGTAGATACCTCTTCCTTTAGAGCAGAGAGAGGAATAATCAAATTGAGCTCCCTCAGAAATCCAGACAAAGTGGGAAGGTTCATTTTTCTTCCCTTTCAAGTGGGAATAGAGTTCACTTTTGGCAACTTTCCTAACACTTTGTATACCTTTGTTCTGTGCAGCTATCTGAAGTCTCTCTGGGATTGGGAGCCTTCTAAGCTTCTAGAAGCAAAATTTTGGTTCTATTTTTTGTTAAAAAAAAAAAGAAAGAAAATGCTTTTTTTATTCAAAGAGTATAGATTTCCCTTAGGAACTAACGGAGTATCTCTGGCCAAGCCTGATTGGGAATTCATGCTGTATTGAAACTCACTGAGACAAAATGTGACTTTTCTTGAATTATTTACTTGTGTGCAGTACTTTATTGGAATTGTTTGATGTGAACTTGTAATTGCCATTAGAAGGTGAGCCTCAGAGCTTGAGATTTTATTTTCTTTTTGTTTATCTCTGGATGAATTATCTTCTAAAGTAGATAAAACAACGTTTTATACAATGACATGCTTATTTTTCTTGGAGGAAGCTACCATTTTATTATCTTAAGCATTTATTTATTTTATCAGATCTAAATACATTCTATTAGTTTTATCATGATCCAGTTTTATTTAGGGATTGCAGATTTACTGTAGATAAAAGGTATGCTTCAAAAGGGGAGAAAGATTGCCCAAATTATGTGAAATAAAAGTTGTAAACATCTTAAAATTTAATCACCTTATAAAATGTATATCAAAACTTAATATGTGATCTGATGAGTAGCTTTTATCTTTTACTGACATAAAAATGTTAACATCAAAACAAATCAGAACAATATGGTCATTTTGATATATATCCAATGTATATTTTCTCAAATGTCTAAGCATTAACATACTTCTGCTTGGAAATAACATTATCAGAAGGATGAATGCTTTCTTCAAGGTGCATGCTTGGTGTATATATTCCTCCTAGGTGGGCCCTAAGCATACAACTTTCTGCCTGGAGTTATGTATTAATACTTAGAATATACTTCAGATTGACATGAAAGTGATGAGAGAAACAGATGTTTTGCTTGAAGTTTATATTGTTTCATGCATACCTATAATCTTGTTTCAAAAAGGCAGCTGTCAGAAATTGAAGAAGAAAAACCACCCCTTGCATCCACATCTCCTTCCAAAACAAGGCAAACAAACAAGCAAATAGAAGCTAACTGTTCAATACAGTTTGCCTACCTTAACAAAGATAGAAATTTCTGGAACTGGTGGGTTAGAGCCAATTTGAAATTGAATGTGTCAATTTTTTTTTCAGATGCTCAATCTCCAGTTTCATTACTGTTTTATAAAATTCTAGTGCTCTGAGTATTTTAGTCATTCTTAATTGCATAATCTTAAAGGGATATTGAATATAGGGATATTATAGTCCTGTGGTTTCTAATAATTTTTGGGTTATGGGACATTTGAAATTGTTATTTTAAAAAATCTATGGGCCTTGTACTGGCCAGTTTGCTCAGTGGATAGAGTGTCAGCCCACAGATTGAAGGGTCCTGGGTTCGATTCTGTTCAAGGCCACGTACCTCGGTTGCAGGCTCAGTCCAGTTTGGGGCATGTGCGGGAGGCAACCAATTTAAGTGTCTTTCTATTGATGTTCTCTCTCTCTCTCTCTCTCTTTTTTTTTCTCTCGCTCCCCCCTTCATTCCACTCTCTCTCTAAAAAATCAATAGAAAAGTATCCTCCGGTGAGGATTAAAAA
>NW_005371541.1:1870749-1922018 GCF_000412655.1 Myotis brandtii
TATATATGTGAAACTAAATACATATATATATATATATGAAATGATATATATTCCAAGGCTATAAAGATTAAATTACAGGTAAAAACATAGGGAGAGAATTATAATGATTTATTGTACTTTATATACATTTGCTGCTTGATTAATATTTTTTTCTCTCTCTTTTTGTACACATGAAGTAATCTAGCAATGAGACAAACACACTTGGAGATTAAGAATTATAGTTTGGTGAGTGCTAGAAGATAAGAACGGACACAGATAAACACAAAGAAGGAAATGCCTAACTCCACCTTGGGGAATGCTGAGCCAAGCTGTTTGAATTAGGATGAAACTCTGAGAAATAGGATTTTCTAAATTAAAAGGGAATGGACAGAGACATTTGAGGCATGAGAAATGATGTTAAAGTGTACAAAACTGTGGAGATCTTCAAAGTCAAAATGTTTGTATAGTTGGATAGGTAGGAATGAGGATTAGGGAGGGAAGAGATGATACTAAAAACAGAGGATGGTCAAGATATGAAGTGCCATTATGTCACATTAGAGGATTTTCATTTTGTCTTTTAGGAACACGAAGGCCACTAAATATATGTCAATGAGAGTAAAATATGCATTTGAGTTGAATAGACTTGGGAATATTACCTGAGTATCAGTTTTTAATTTGTAAAAAGGGAATAATAATAGTACATTGTATAGAGTCAACCCTTTAAAAAATGTTTCTACTGATTTCAGAGAAAGGAAGGGAGAGGGAGAGAGAGAGATAGAAACATCAATGATGAGAGAGAATCGTTGATCTGCTGCCTCCTGTATGCCCTCTACTGGGGATGGAGCCTGTAACCTGGGCATTTGCCCTCACCAGGCCTTCTGGTTCATGGGTCAACACTCAGCCACTGAGCCACACAGCCAGGCATCCCTTAAACAATGGGGGTTAGGAGCTCCAACTTCCCACAGAGTCAGAATCTCAGTATAACATTGACTCCTCAGAAACTTAACTTCAGTGGTCCCTTGGTATTCTTAGAGGCTCCAGAAATCCCCGTGGATACCAAAATCCATGGCATAGAACAATGCATACAGTCAGCCCTCTGCATCTGCCGACTCCCAACTGAGGATGGAAAATACTGGTTTTGCTATGTGATTTGTTGAATCTATGCATGTGGAACCCAGGGACATGAGGTCTGATTGAATATTGAACAAAATCCACGTGTAAGTGGACCTGCCCAGTTTAAACCCGTGTTGTTGAAGGCTTATCTTATACCCTATATAGGGTTATTTAATGATATTTCATATGGTAAAGCAAGTGAGCCTTCTTGTTGAATGCCTGGCCTATGGTTAGAATTCAATAAATATTAACCATTGTAGGGAAGAATATCTCATAAAATTAAGCATTGCCCCATTTCATTTGCCACTTCCTCTATGAGATTCTTGGCATATTCATTCAGAGTCATACTACTGCTTTGGGAAAAATTAAAATTCGTATGAAACAAATGTTTTTAAAATAGGCTCTTAGAGATGATTGAGACAGTAGTTTATAAAATGTCTTTTAATATACAAGAAAAGGATTTTGTTAGGAGAAGGAAGACTCAAATCAAGCCAAGAAGCCTCTGAACAATGCAGGAGATAAAGCATACTTCTGAGCAAAAGGTTGGAATGAAGATAAAGGAAGACTATATGGCTTAGTCCTAGCGTCCAGGCTAGATGAACTTCAGGTGGGCTTTGGGAAGGTCGACAAGAATTGGATGGATGTGTGTCTTTAGGGAATCCCTCTGGGGCTGCTAAGGGATCTGCGGAGAGTGAATTCAGTAGCAGCAGGACTGCCAGTATCTTCTGGTTCCAGCTCCAGAGAGTCACATGAAAGATCATCTGATGTCTTGAAGCTTTTTTGCTCATGAAGTGAGCACTGAGTGTGTTCTATGCTGAGGAGTCATCTAGTTGAACTTGTTACAGCAAGCATGTCAAACTCAAAAGCTAACACAGGCCAAATAAACAAGGTTTAAGTGTATGTGGGCCGCAAAAAACAAGAAATTTCAGTTTTCATAGAAACGTAGGTTTATTTTGATAGAGACATGTTGAATACAAAGGGCTGAAATAAATGAGTAATCATTAGCATAAAATAATAGAACATTTTAATAAAAATTAATACTTTTTCTTGAACATTAACTTACCAGACACTGAATAACTGCACAAATTAATAAGTGTAATGCAAATAAACCTATTTTTCTTGTTTTCCAAAAGCGAAATATTTCCTGTTGTGCACACCAAACAAGTCAGTCCAAGACTAATGAAGTGGCAATTGGCTGCTAAAATATTCACTGCTAGTATTAGTGGAGAGAAATGGTGCACCTGCATGTAAGGCGTTAAGGGAAATGAGTTTCTTACATACCATTATATTGGCTGGGCCGCAAAAATATTTGTTGTGGGCTGTATGTGGCCCACGGGCTGCAAGTTTGACATGCTGGTGTTACAGTTTTAGTGGAGGTTCTTCCAGCAGTAGCTCTCTGAGTTGTCTGGGTATCTTCCCACCGAAGGTTCCTGTGTGACCTTCCCAAATCCCACTGCACTGCACACATATTTCCCTTTCTAATGGTCCAAGTACACTTGCAACTCCCAGGACTGATGGTAGACTTCCTGACATGAGAGTTATTTTGTTGGTACAGAAGGGAAAGCCCCAGCATCCACAGCGGGCTGACACCCATCCCCTTCCGCCATTACTATAATGTCAAGAATCTCTTTGGCTTTAGTATATTAGCATAGAAGCATGTTAGCAGAGTGTGGAAAAATCCTGGCTCAGAGACTAATATGAGGCAGGTATATTTTAGTGGTAAAACTGCAGTTGTGTCCTCAGTGCCAAGCAGAGTAATTGATATATTGTGGGTTATTTGAGTCTGGGGTCTAATGCCTTCTTTCCTCTTCAATTATGGGAAGATAGACCACATGTTAGTAAACATCCCTAAATCTAGGCTTCTTATCCATAAATAATGCTACCAATTCTTCACCCTGTTGTAAATTTTTAATGAGGTTATGTGTGATAAAAGTTGACTTACTGTTATATTATTACTAGAGGCCTGGTGCAGGAATTCATGTACCAGTAGGATCCCTCGGCCTGGCCTGCGGGATCAGGCTGAAACAAGCTCTCCAACATCCCCCGACGGGATCTGGATTGCGAGAGGGTGCAAGCCAGGCTGAGGGACCCCACCGGTGCATTATTGGGGCTAGGGAGGGATGCGGGATGTTGGCCGACTGGGAGGGACTACAGGAGGGCTCCAGTATGTGTCCAGCCCATCTCACTCAGTACCGATAGGCCGGACCCCAGTAGCAAGCTAACCTACTGGTCAGAGTATCTGCCTCCTGGTGGTCAGTGCACATCATAGCAAGCAGTTGTTGAGCGGCAGCATATCATTAGCATATTACGCTTTTATTTGTATCCTCACCTAAGGATATTTTCCCAATGATTTTTAAGGAGAGTAGAAGAGAGAGGGAAAGACAGAGAGAAACATCAATGTGAGAGAAATACATTGATTGGGTGCCTCCTGCATAAGCCATGACCAGGGGAGGAGCCTGCAACCAAGGTACCCTTGACTGGAATCAAACCCAGGACCATTCGATCCACAGGCCAATGCTCTATCCACTGAGCCAAACCAGCTAGTGCAGCATATTATGCTTTGATTGGTTGAACGGATGACTGGACACTTAGCATATTAGGCTTTTATTATATAGGATTGTTACTATGACGACTACTACTATCTACACCAGGGGTCCTCAAACTTTTTAACCAAGGGGCCAGTTCACTGTCCCTCAGACCGTTGGAGGGCTGGACTATAGTTAAAAACAAAAACAAAACTATGAACAAATTCCTATGCACACTGCACATATCTTATTTTGAAGTAAAAAAACAAAATGGGAACAAATACAATATTTGTATTTGCATGTGGCCCTTGGGCCATAGTTTGAGGACCCCTGATCTACACTAATAAAAGAGAAAGATGCAAATTGACTGTACCTTCATTACGCTCCACAGCCAATCAGGAGTGAGTATGTAAATTAACCTGACAAAGGTGGCGGGTTAACTTGCATACACAGGCGCTGAGTGACTGGGGGCAGGACAGCTGCACGGGTCCCGGGATGGGTGTCCTTAGGACCCAGGCCATTCTGAGCCTGTAGTCCCACATGTAGGCCCGGCGCAGCTGGGGTCCCGGAACAACTCCGGCCACGGGGCCTACATGCGCAGGTGCTGAGCGGCTGGGAATGGGGCGGGAACATCCCTGGGACACAGGCACTCTGAGCCGGTGTGTGCGCAAGTGGCCGGGGGCTGGGCAGGAATGGCCCCCGCAGCGAGCGAGCAGACAGCAGGGCCTCACATGCCCCTGTGGCAGCAAGGGGCAAGCAGTCCCTCACAGGGCCCCCACAGAGAGCAGACACCAGGGCCCCACAGAAGGCAGACACCAGGGCCCCCACAGAGAGCAGACAGTAGCGCCTGTGGTGGCATCAAGCAGACAGGTCCTCAGCAGAGAACCGCGGGGAGCAGACATAAGCTGTCAGTAGGACATCCCCTGAGGGCTCCCAGATTGGAGAGGGTGCAGGTTGGGCTGAGGGGACCCCCCCCCCTGCATGTATTTCATGCACCGGGCCCCTAGTTTATATATATAAAAAGCCAGGGGCCGTGACAACCAAAACGACCAGATGACTGAACAGCAGGCTGCATGGGGTGACCAGGTCGGCAGGGGAGGCAATGAGGGGTGACCAGGCCGGTAGGCAGTGGTGGTTAGGGGTGGTCAGGCCCGCAGTGGGGGCAGGTAGGGGCAAACAGGTCAGCAGGGGCAGGGCAGTTAGGGGCAATCAGGCAGGCAGGCAGGTGAGCAGTTAGGAGCCAGCAGTCCTGGATTATGAGAGGGATGTCCAACTGCCAGCAGCCGGACATCCCCCGAGGGGTCCTGGATTGGAGAGGGTGCAGGCTCGGTGGAGGGAACTCCCTCCCATGCACAAATTTCATGCACTGGGCCTCTATTATTTGTAATTATCCTAGCCTGACCAAAGAGGATCCTATTTGCACTTTTAGTCTTAACTTCCATTCAGCTGTTTAGTAGCTATCTTGATGGTGGTGCAGGAGGCAAAAATATGTTTTCAAAAGATGAAATTAGGTGTCTAAAGCAGCCACTGTTCTGGACCAAGCAGGAAGTTTGAGTATGAATTTTCAAAGGCAACAGGAGGCTGAACAGGTTAAGATGGTCTAACCCAGTGGTCAGCAAACTGTGGCTCGCGAGCCACATGTGGCTCTTTGGCCCCTTGAGTGTGGCCACGAAGTTTCAATTGCACTGTATGTACGTGCCCGCACGTGGTATTTTGTGGAAGAGCCACACTCAAGGAGCCACAGTTTGCCAACTACTGGTCTAACCTCACTGAGGCTGTTGTTTCTGAAGTCGTGGCTGGGATGGTGGAGATTTATAATACTCTTCTTCATTCATCAATCATATTTGCATTAAAGTCTAGTCATTTCTTTGAGAGCATATACTCTTAATGGGGGAAGTGTTTTGCTTGTGCGTTCTTAAGTGTGATAAAGGAGTCATTAACTTGATTATTTGAGCATGCAGATTTAGTGCACATATTTATTTTGTGGATAAAACAAAGTCTGCTTTCCTTTGATGTTTAACTAGTAGTGTAACATGATACAATTTGAAAGTAGCTTTTTGTACCAAACAATTTTGACTATAAGAAAATCCCTATTTTCATTATATAGAATGGATTTTATGAATGCTTACTAAACAGATATTTTATGATGCTCCCAATGTTGGATCATTTAAATACACATATATTTTATTGATTTTTTTTTGGAGGGAAACAAGAGCTTTTTAAATTTTAGATCACTGGCTTTTGGAAATTTTATATGGAAAATAATGTTACTATAAAATGCAGTGTATATTTTGAAATTCTTAACTCATACTAAACATTTTACTATTGCAGTTACTGCTAGTCATTTGAAATTTCGAGAAACCTACAATAGAATAATAATTTTATTCAGTTTATTCTTAAAAGGTGATAGAATAATAGCAAATATATTGTGTAGCTTTATTTATTGTTTAAACAGTTGTCCATCTAATGAATTATCATCAGATAATATTGTCTATGGCTATTTCAAAATCTCAACCAATCACATCTTTCTGACTTCATTTTAATGGATTTTAGCTTCAGTTCTTTCCAAGAGTACTAGGTTTAATGTCATTAATACACTTCCTATGAATATTATATTCCCTATAAATCAATTTTTTTGAACCAGAGGCAGAAGGGGGAAGTCCTAAAATCCCGTTTTTTTCCTAAACATTTGATTTCTTGCTTACCCCCCACCTTGGCTTAGCTCTTTGCAAATGTTGCTAATAGTAACTGAATAATAAGAGATTTGGAATTTCTATTTGCTCTAGTCTCTTCTATGATGGTGGCTTATTTAGAGTTAGAAAGTGAGACCCACTGTTTGTTACATTATTATCACTAATTCTCAATGATACTTTAATTGCTTTAATTTCTGTTCTGAATGTGGAGTCTGGGATGTGTGCCAGAAGTTCTTTCTTTGAAAATAATAATAAAAAATGCATCCAGGTTTTGATTTTGCAAACATGTCCCTTGTTTAATGGTTCACTGCATGAAATGTTAGTGAATTATATGTTTTGTTATCTTCAATTTTACTGTAAATTCTAAATATAGAGGCCTTGTTGAAAAAAATTATTGAGGTGACTAGTGATAATTCAATAAGAGCTAAATGAAACATTTTCAAAAATTATCTTCCCCAATTTATATTTTAAATTATATCTTTTTTTTTTAGTTCTTGCTAATAAATTGCTCATAGTGAATGCAAGTTCAACATGAGGATGAAGCTTCTAGTCTATATATTTGATTTTCCCATTGACAGAGGATAAGCTCTTGTGTTAATTAATATTTATCTTTGTTTATTTTAAAATAGAAACTTTATCATAAAAATGTATTTCACAGGCAGTGAAAATGTATAAGTGTGGAGTTGTCAACATTATATATTTGGTAAATTATATAAACTGATTTCAAAAGAAATAATGTCATATTTACATCTCACTTTCGCAAGCAAAAGTATTTCTGAAAATCTCTCTCTTAATTGGGTTGTATAGTATCATATCGAGCCTTCATGGATTTGGGGGCTCTTTGGGGAATTGTTTTAAACCAAGGACAGGAGAAAAATCACAGATCAGACTTAGGAACCATTTTTAGAACCACATCTTTAAGGCAGAATAAGTGCTTTTTATATAATTTCAACGAGGTATATTTTCTATATCATATAATTCACCCATTGCAAATATACAATTGAATAATTTTTAAGTAAATTTACAAGTTGTGCAACCATCACAGTAAATAAGTGTTAGAACCTTTTTATCACCCCAATAAACTCCTTCATGTCCCTCAGGCTTCCCACATCGTAACATCTATTATTTGCCTCTATAGGTTTGCCTTTTCTGGACATTTCATATAAAATTAATAATATATGTTCTCTTTTGTTTGGCTTCTTTTACTCAGTACAATGTTTTGTTCATGGTATAGTATATGTCAGGAGTTTTTTCTTTTTTTTTTTTATTGCTAAATAGTATGCCATTGCATGGAAAGTGTCAGGAGTTTTTTTCTTTCTTTATTTCTTTTTTTTATTGCTAAATAGTATGCCATTGCATGGAAATACCATTTTGTCTAACACATCATTTTAGAGATATTTAAGCTGTTTCTAATTTTTGTCTATTATGAATAGGGCTGTTAAGAACATTTGTGTGCAAGTCTTTATGTGGATATATATTTTCATTTTTCTTGGACCAATACCTAAGAGTGGGATTCCTGATTTATATGGCAAATATATGTTTATCTTTTTAAGAAACTCTCAAACTGTTTTCTAAAGTGGCCACACCATTTCATTTTGCCACTAGCAATGTATGAAGGGGTCTCATTTCTCACATTCATTTATTATTGTATGTGAATTTTATTATAGCCATTCTAGTCAATATGAAATGGCATCTAATTGTGATTTTGATTTGCATTTCCTAATGACTAGTGATGTTGGGCACCTTTTCTTATACTTGTTAGCCACTTTTATAATCTTCAAATGTACTGGTATATTCAAGTCTTATGCCTACTTTTGTTGGGTTGTTTACTTTCTTCATATTGAGGTATTAACATTCTCTGTATATTCAAGATATCAACCCTTTACCAGATATACATTTTAAGAAGTCCATTTTTTTATTCTGTTGCTTATTTTTAAATTTCTTAAATAATGTATTTTGAAGCACAGATGCAATGAATTTTAATGAGATCAAATGTATCATTTTAAACAACTGTATGTACTGTGATTTGGGTATCATATCTAAGAAATTTTTGCTTACCCCAGGGTCTTAAAATTTTTCTCCTGTATCAAATTTCTACATAAGAAGTCCATTTTTTTATTCTGTTGCTTATTTTTAAATTTCTTAAATAATGTATTTTGAAGCACAGATGCAATGAATTTTAATGAGATCAAATGTATCATTTTAAACAACTGTATGTACTGTGATTTGGGTATCATATCTAAGAAATTTTTGCTTACCCCAGGGTCTTAAAATTTTTCTCCTGTATCAAATTTCTATGACTTGTACCAAATTTCTACAAATTTAGTGACTTAAAACAGCATAAATTTATTATATTAACGTTTTGTAATTCTAAATTCGGAAATGTGTCTAAAAGCCAGGTGTTGGCAGGGCAGTGTTCCTTCTGAAGTTTCCAGGGGAGAATATATTAGCTTGTCTTTTCCAGCTTTTAGAAGTTGCCTATATTACATTGCTTGTGGCCCTTTTCCTAAATTTTCAAAGCCACAATCATCAGGTACTCACATTACATCTCTCTGATCTAACTCTGACTCCTCCATCTTGCTCTCTCTCTGCTTTTAAACTTCCAGTGGTTACATTGGGCCTTCCTGGATAGCTGAGAATAAATGTCTTTATTTTAAGGTCGGGTGATTAGCAACCTTGATTCCATCTGCAAAGTTAATACCTCCTTGTCTCATACCTGAGCATATTTATAGGTTCTTGGAAGTAGGAAATTGACATCTTTGTGGCCATTATTATGCCTACCACTTGGATTATACTTTCTGTGTCATATCTAAAAACTTGTTGCCTAACCCAAGATCCAGAAGATATTCTCCTATGTTATCTTCCAAAAGTTGTATTATTTTAGCTCTTATATTTAAGTCTATAATAAATTTTGAGTTAATTTTTATGTGTAGTGTGAGATAAGAGTCTAAGTTCATATTATAATGAATGCACAATGGTCCCCTCACTATTTCTTAAAATGTTAATTGTTCCCGTAATTAATGTTCTTGATATCTTTGTCAATAACCAATTAACTATAAACATAAGGTTTTATTTCTAGATTTTCAATTTTGTTCCACTGATGTGCATGTTTATTCTTTTGCCAATACCATTCTCTCTTTATAACTAAAGCATTACATTAAGTTTAAAATTAGTAAGTGAAATTCTCCTAGTTTTGTTCCTTTATTCCTAGACATTTTTTTTTTTTTTTTGCTATTTCAGGCTTTTATAATCTCATATACATTTTTGGACCAATTTCCATCTTGTGTAAAACACTGTTTGCATTTTGATAGGGTTTGTATTGAATCTATATATCAACTGAGAATAATTGTCATGTTAACAATACTGAATCTTTGAATCTATGAATATGAAATGATTCAATTAGGTAGATATTCTTTAATTAAGTTTCTTAACATCATTCTATTTCCATCTTAAAATTCTTACACTACTTTTGTTAAACTTATCTAAGTAGCTTATTCATTTTTTTGCTATTATGAAAGGAACTACAGAATAAATATACTTTTGATAAAATAAAATACTAAAAAAATTCAAAATATGAAGTTGCATTTAACTTAATGAAGGTGTCTATCCATCCGTAGAGATGCTTTTTAAGTAGTTTGAGCAGTTAATTGGTTACCTATATAGTGTGAAAATAATTAAAGCTTCTATAGTCCAGCAATTAAAGAATATGTTCTGCAAGAATTGGTGAAACTTGAGAAAAGAGTTTTATATTTAAGAAAAAATTCAGGGCGTTAAAGCATACTACATTTCCCTCTTGGATACTCATTATGCACTTAGCATATTAAAGGATCAGAAGCCCATTGTGGTTTGCTTAGCCATGTTTTTGTACATTTATTAATATCATAAGGAACTTTAGTGTACTCTAGAACATAATTTAGGAAATTCTGGGTTAGCAGCGTATAGTTTGCACAGCTCTCTCACAAGCATGATAATTGACGATTACTTGTGAGAGCAGATGTGGCTGTTGTCATAACACAAAGACCAACTCATCCAAAGCAAGTATCTGGTGATTGCTGGAGCCAGGGCCTCCGTCCAGGTCTTCCCCTTCCAAATACCATACACTCTGAGAGAAAGCTGGTTCTTGGCTATAGTATCAATCAATGAGGTAATGAAGGAGAAGTCACTAACTGAAATGTATATATCCTGGATCAGCAGGATATTTTTGAAAATGAGTCATCAGGTACTTTTTGTTCTGTTTGTTTATTTACATTAAATCCGTTCTCAGATCAAACTTGCTAAAACAGAACATGCTAACATTTGGAACTAGAGAACTGATAAACATTAAAATGGGCGATCATCTACATATATTGACATAATTCCAATAAATTTAGTGAAGCATTATAGAATTAGGAAGGAGATATTTGCCCTTTAAAAATAGTAACCACTTTATTTAGTTCATTAATTTCCTGCATATTCATGCAGTGCCTGCTGTGTGCCAGGCATTGTTGTAGGAGCGTGGATTTTTATTGAGCAAAACAAAATCCTTTCCCTGTAGAGCATACATTTTCATAATAAACAAACCATTAACTAAAAAGTAAATATAACAAGTCAAATACATTCTATGTGTAAAGGAAATAAGTGCTGGGGGTAAAAATAGGAAGTCGAACAGGGTGTAGGGGAAGAGGATGTCACAGAAAGCATAGGTATGAAATTAACAATGGCAGAGTGACAGATAATAGATAGAGACATATCTATTTTATGTGTATATTTTAATCCATATCTGATGCCATGCAGATACTTATTACTAAGGAGAAGGTGAACAGGTTTAAATTATTTAAAGTTTGAAAAAGATGTTGCCACGATAGTGTCACAGTTATTTGAAAAAAATAATAATATTTCCCTTTACTTCAGGTATGTCTACTGGGTAACTTTTTTTTTCTTTTTCAAATTCAGATGTTGAAGGCAGTGGTATTGTGTATTTTGTTGTGCTTTCTCCTTTTATTTAATCAATGGAATTTGACAGGATGTTTGGGTTTATGGATATTGTGTGTTAATTCCTGAGGTGATACTAGGAAACTAAGCATGATTTTTTAATTCTTTTAAATATCAGTGTTTCCTCAAAAGATAAAACCTAAGGCAATAGGGTAGTAGCTCTCAAGAGCATCAAGTTAAGAAGAACTCATGAACCCCATGAATCAAATGTCATGGACAGAGAAAATAAAGTATACAATGAGAAATAAAAGAAATAACTGCCTTTCTGATGTTCAATCTGATCTTTTTTTTTTATTTTTCCATATGAGAAAAATGCATTTTATTTTAGAACATAAAATTCAGGTCACGTAGGGTATTAAAATATAATAGCTTGCTTTATTCTAAGGACTAAAGTAATGAGATAGAATAGTTGGCCCACTTCAATATGTTGGTTCTTGGACTTTTACATATTAAAATTCTCCCTTATAAGGTGCTGATGTTCATGGGTAAATATAATCAAATGAAAAAATCATGTAACAAAATAAAAATTGAGTTGCATCCCAAAATAATATTTGCCTCATCTAGGATTTCTTCATCCATTCATCCATTCATTCATTCTTTTATTGTAGATTTATCTGTTGAGAACTTAATCTATGCTAGACTCAGTATAAAGTGCTGAAATTAAAATATGACCAAAGCATGGTCATCTATAATAATAAAAGCATAATATGCTAATTAGACCAGATGTCCTTCCTGATGAAGTTGGGGCTGCAAGTCAAGCCGGGGTCCCAGGTGCCTGCTGGCGGCTGGGAGGCCCGGGTCCCGGGTGCCAGGGGGAAGCGGGTGCCAGCAGTTGGGTGAAGGAAGACCTACTCTTGCACGAATTTCGTGCATCGG
This sequence comes from Myotis brandtii, assembly GCF_000412655.1. NCBI lineage: Eukaryota > Metazoa > Chordata > Mammalia > Chiroptera > Vespertilionidae > Myotis > Myotis brandtii. The sequence goes on from NW_005371541.1 coordinate 1,882,907, forward strand.
GCCTCTGATAATGATATAGATATGTGTTATGGACTGAATGTTTGTTTTCCTTCAACATTCATATGTTGACAAACCTGACTCCCAATGCAACTGTATGTGGAGATAGGGCCTCTGAGTAGGTAATTAAAGGTTAAATAAAAGTGGTCATAGAGGTGGGGTCTTTATTTGATAGGGCTGGTGCCCTTATAAGAAGAAGAAAATACATGAAAGCACTCTCTGCCATGTGAGGACACAGGGAAAATTTGTCATCTGCAAACCAAACAGAGAAGCCTTGGCAGAAACCACCTCTGATGGCACCTTAATCCTGGAGATCTAGCTTCCAGGACTGAGAGGAGATACGTTTCTGTCTAAGTCTCTCAGTCTGTGGCATTTAGTTATGGCTTCCCAAATGGACGAATACAATGTGCGAACTAAATATCACTACCCATTGTAGTGAGTTCCATGACAGAAGTCTGTAGGAGAGGAAGTGATGGATGCAAGTGCTTCGGGAAGGAGAAGACATTTGAACTGTTTCTTAAAGGGTGGGTAGGGATTTACTAGGTAGTGGTCATAGCTTTGCAACTGTGAAAAGTTCTTGGCATTTGTTGAATGCTTGCTTCCAATTACAAAGCTCTTCCTTCTAAACCCTTCTCTCAGAACATCCCTGTACTCAAAGGATAGCCTTGGTGAGTGATATTAATTGATTGGCATGGACGTTGCTGCTCCCCACTGACTCCGCCATTCTAGGCTTGTTTCAGTTCTCCATTCCTCTAACCTCAGTTCATGGTTCCTATGTTCTCTTTAGCATCCTGTTAGTTTCTGTGGATGTGTCTTAGGGAATGGGGTTTTAAAGCCTCTTTTAAAATCTCCAATTGGATGTCAGTATGGAAACAGCACCACTTTAGGCAGAAAACAAGGGCACCAAAGCAAATGCTGGCACCATAAGCATTCTTGGAAACAGTATAGCTCAGAAACATCCCCTTTTGGTCATTTTCTGCCAAAATAATAAGTTGCAGCCTGTCCGTGTTAATATCTTACTTAGTGCTTCTACTGCTTACAGGAGTGGGGAATGTTTAGCCCTAGGGCCACATAGGCCTGCGAAATCATTGGGTCTGGCCCTGCCAAGGCATTAGGGTGAGTTAGTGAAATGTTTGACCAAATATAGCGGGCCAATTTTTAAGTTGATAATTTTGTATGGCCTGCGAATGATGTTATAAATATCTAAATGGCCCTTGGCAGAAAAAAGGTTCCCCCATTCCTGGACAACACATTATAAATATTCATGTCTACCTCATCCATTGGACTGTGAGCTTCATTGTGTATATGATATTTCATTTCTTCCCTTTCTACTACTGGCTCTCATTCACTCGTTCCCTCCATCAGTCATTCATTTACCTAATATATCTGTACTTAGTGCATACAGTATACAGCAGGGGTCCTCAAACTATGGCCCGTGGGCCACATGCAAATACAAATATTGTATTTGTTCCCGTTTTGTTTTTTTACTTCAAAATAAGATATGTGCAGTGTGGCTTCATTGTGCATATGATATTTCATTTCTTCCCTTTCTACTACTAGCTCTCATTCACTCGTTCCCTCCATCAGTCATTCATTCACCTAATATATTAATATATCTGTACTTACTGCCTACAGTATACAGTCACTGTCCAGGCACTAGTGGTGCCGCAGTGAATGAGGCTTTTGAAGTGCTTGTTCTCAACAAGGTGGTTGTGCATTAGAAGTAGGGGGGGGGGGCATGGCAGTCAGGACACAAGGAAACAAATGGTCAAGGTGATTTCCCTGATTAGTGTTCTGAAGGAAATAAACTATGATATTGGGGAAAGAAACTGAGGACAATGATGGGTAAAGTTGAAGTCTAAAGACAAGAAGGGGAAGCCAAAACTGTGAAGCTGAGTGAGGAGAAGAGCAAGTGAGGAGGGGTTCCAGGCAAACAGCATAGCAAGTGCAAAGGCCTTGGGGCAGGAAAGTAATTTTATTGAAAACTCAAGGAATATCAGCATGGCAAGTCCAGGTGCTTGTACTGGACAGGGAAAGTCACTTTGGGCCTTATGGGTCATTCAGATTTGCTAAAGTGGGAAGCTATTAAGGGACTTTAACCAAAGGAAAAAATGTCTATGTTTATACTTGATTGAAATTACACCTTTAAAACAATCACTCTGCCTTCTGTGCAAAAACCAGGTTGCAAGTGGGCATTTACAGAAGCGTGGAAGCCGGTTAGGAACTTCTCGCGATAGTCCTGGCAAAGCGAAGAGGACCTCAGACCAAGCTAGGAGCCAGGCAGGAAAGGAACAGAGCACATTCAAGATATGCTTTTGGAGATAAAAATGAATGATTAGGTCATGGATTGGATGTGAGGGATCAGGAAAATGGAAGATTTAGGGATGACGTCTAAGTTTATTGTCTTTGAGCAACTAGACGGGCGATGGTGCCATTTAACATGGTAGGAAAGAGAGAAAGGAATGGTTCTTTTTGGGGTCACATTAAGTTTGAAATGACTTAGATATTTTGGTAGAAATATCCAGGAAACAATGGGTGATAGGAGAATGAAGCTCAGGGGGAATTTCCAAGTTGGATATAGACTAGAGGTGCTATTAAAAGCCAGGGAAGGGATCTGGTTTAATGGAAAAGAGGGAAGACCAGGATGGAAAGGGGCCCAGATTGAAGCCTGGTCTATATGCTGAAGATGGAGAGATAGAAACGGAGGACACAGTGCGGAGACAGAGAGCAGCGGGCAGAAGTGCAAGAGAAAATCCCGAGGAGAGTGTGACCACACTGAGGAGGGCATGGCCAGATGTGATGCATGCTGGGGATAGCCCCAGTGGGAATGCTGTTGTTGACCTTCCGAGAAGGGTTCCATGGTAGTTTCTTCATATTGTTAATCTGAAACCTCTGCAAGTTACCTACACCTGACCTACACTTCTCTAAGTATAGCCACAAAATCTGGTCTTTATGATGGTATTATGGTCAATTCAGATATCCATGCAACCTGAAATACAATTTTTAAAAATTTACTGGGGAAAAATCAGGCCCAGTGATATTGGTCTTCAGGATATATTTTGTGGTTGTTGGGTAATTTTATAATTCATCATCCTCTAAATCAGTGGTTCTCAACCTTCTGGCCCTTTAAATACAGTTCCTCATGTTGTGACTCAACCATAAAATTATTTTCATTGCTACTTCATAACTGTAATGTTGCTACTGTTATGAATCGTAATGTAAATATCTGATATGCAGGATGGTCTTAGGCGACCCCTGTGAAAGGGTCATTCGACCGCCAAAGGGGTCGCGACCCACAGGTTGAGAACCACTGCTCTAAATAAAAGAATGATTGCAATTTGGCACTCACTTTGAGATCCCATTGTCATGAATAACAGATTGTGAGGGTGTAAAGAAAATGTGTTGGAATAATCGACGTGTATTCTTCACCATAGTTTTTTTTCTGTTTCTTCAACCCGATCTGAAGAATAGCTTTCTATTGACCAACCTGGTTAGTTTCCAGAAGCCAGAAAGAGAGAGAAAGTGGATTTTACAGCTTCTCCTCAAGCACCTGGCAGCTTACGCGGTGAGCAAAATTACCTTTGAGCATGAAGGAGGAGGAATAATAACACCGCTTTAAAGTGACTAGCTCAAATAGTTTCATTCCTTTCTTCCTGTCCTGGGACATGCGTGTTTGTCTCTCCTCTTTATCTTATCTTGTTTATTTTCCTTTATCCTTAGTTTATTCAAAGTCCGTGCATAGCTGAGCCAAGGCTTGGTTTGGAAGCTGAGTGAAGATTCAACCACAGAACACTTTTTTAATGGGGACTTGTGGAAAGTTCCTTATGTTTTTATGCTTTCCTTTCCATCTTGGGGACGCCTAAAAATAACTTGCAGGTGGGCAACTCAGTTCAGAGCCAAACTCTACCTCTGTTCTTTATTACATTATTTGTTGCATTTTTAGAAAGTTTTACAGCTGATACTGAAGTTTTTGATTATTTTTTTTTTCTGGATCTGTAATTTTCCGGAGTTATTTTATAGGCCTCTATAAAGTCCATAATCTTGTTTTTATTATAATTTTCGTTTTGGTAAATGAACAATGGAGTGGAATGTGGACATGGGGCCAAATGCTATTTTTTTTCTCCCACAGCGAAATGATCCCTGGTTGTTACTTGATCCTGGCGTTGAACTTCAAAGGTTTAGGTCTCTTTCAGGCAATGTGGACAGCAGAGATTCTCTCTGCAGAAAGGATGTAAAGGAAAGCAGTTGATCCCACCAGACAGTGCAATGTTAAATTATCTGTAAATAGAGGTGTTTTGTTTTGTTTTGTTGAACAATTCAGAAGCTGCACAGACATCTGCATTCACAAATTTGCAGTGTCTGGTACTGCCCCTGGCAGGTTTCTTACGGCTAAATTCCAATTTGGGGGCAGCAGTTGATCCCAGCAGACAGTGCAATGTTAAATTATCTGTAAATAGAACTGTTTTGTTTTTTTTGTTGAACAATTCAGAAGCTGCACAGGCATCTGCATTCACAAATTTGCAGTGTCTGGTACTGTTCCTGGCAGGTTTCTTACGGCTAAATTCCAATTTGGGGGACTGTTTGTTGTGCCTGCAACTATTATGCCTTGTAAATGCCTGTTTAAACAAATGCATTTACTCTGTGTATTAGATCCAGTGTTGCTGGGCAGCTCCAGAGGAGACCTTTAATACTAAATAATTAGGACCATAAACTTCTCAATGGACGATTATCATGCCGTCCATGGAGAAGCATGACTACCAGCTCATTATGATTAATCTGGGGGAGCAATGTGGTTATAATTAATTTCCACTCAATTCTGTTTCCTATAGAGGGGAATGCAAACATCTGCTTGCACTTAGGGAAGACTTACTACCCTTAGGATCGTCGTCATCTAAATCACAAAAATTACCGATATTGTGCTTAAAATTAAAGAACACTTGCAGTGCACCTGAGGGGCACGGAGAGCATTGGGTTTGGGTCAGGACACGAGGTATAGTTCAGGGCACAAGCGTTATGTCTCTTCTGTTGCCAATCTGAGGGTCAAAATGTGCTATATTGTCAAATCTTTTGCATCAGGATCTTGATCTTGACATTCAGGCATTTGAACTAAGTGATGTCTCTATTCCCGTCTTCCTCCAAATATTTGAGGCAATATAAAACCGTCTCTTCTTTTTTAAAAGATAACGATTAGCTTTAAAAATAAGACATGGTCTCAATATAAGATAAAATAAATGATGCAGCACAAATGAACATGTCTCTTTTGACCTACCCTGTGTTTGTTTATTTCAGACTCACCCCTGAAGAAAGCATATCTTTAATTTAATGTGTATGCTTCTCATTATTTTATGTGTATTATATGTGAATATATACTTTTTTTAAAGTGATAAAACTGTATGTATTTTCAAACTGCTGCATAGCATTTTTCTTATAAATGTACCATAACATTTAACCATTATTCTATGGAAGGATTTTCATGTTTTTATCTTTTTAATGAATTATGATTAAAGTCCTCTTTGCACACACATGTAAGTAATTCTACATGGGAAAACTAACAGGTGACGTTGTTGCATGAGAGGGAATGCACATATAAGCAACCCACCAGGTATTGTCAAAAATACCTCTAAGAAGTGGCAGTACATATTATATAATTCTTTATATTATGTGAGTGTTTAAAGTGTTGCCAATCTGAGGGTCAAAATGTGCTATATTGTCATTTTCATTTGCTTTTTCATTATTAGTAGTGAAAAGGGGCTTCTTGTTATTATTGGTTTTTTACATTTCTGATAATATTCTTTGCCCAACTTTCTATTTTAGAACATTAACCTATATAGGGTTTTTATATATTCTAGATACCAATCACATTTCTTTTGTATGTTGGACATTTTCCCCCAATTTACCACTTTCTCTTTACCTTTGCTTATAGTGATTTTTATGTTATGTTTTGCCAAATGAGGTTTTTCACTTTAAAAGTTACCAAAATGGATGTTGACACTTTTTTATCTAGAAAGAGAGCCTGTTGTACAGAAGTCAGTAGTCCATAGATTTATAGAGCACCCACTCTGTGCAGGGTTCTCTACCAGAAATAATAAATGAAGGATGGTAATTTACATGAAAAGAATAATATTTGACTTTCTTAATATATAACATTTGACTATATACCCTGCTTATGTACTCTTAAATGTCCGATAGAGAGGCAAAATAAGACTTTGTTTCTTTTGACTGTAAAAAAGAATCAGCACATCTACTAAGACATTTGAAAATAAAAATCTCCTGTAATCCCATCGTCCAGCAAGAGATGCATTTAACATCTTGATATGAATCTTTTTGTCTGTGCAAACACAAAGATCAAGTATAGTTTCATTAGAGGAATATTGTTGTCATTTGTTTGACCCCAGATTGTAGAATCATAAAATGCTAGGGAAGGATGGTCTGTTTACCATTCCACAGTCTGCAGAAATCTCCTTTGCTAAGACAGCTCCAGTGAAGGAGAGACCACTGCTTTTCAAGTATTGTCCCACCTTCCACCCTTTCCTCACTCCCTGCTGCTCTTCCTCCCTCCTGCCTTTGCTCCTTTCATTTTTCCCTCTTTCCCTTTGGTAGCTATCATATTAGAATAGTCTTTCTTCTGTGCATCCTGAAATCTGTCTCCCTCTAACTCTTACTCTTTGCTTCTTTTTGCCTTCATTATATTTGGATGTATTTGTTGATGAAGCACATGTGTGGCATTCAGAATAACTACTTGGGCATATGCACATGTAATCTATACTCGGGCTATGTGTGTGGATTGTGTAGCTAAGGGTTATATTCAAGGGGTGTGAAGGGACAAAAACTGTTCCCAAGTTTCTGTCTCATTTAGGCCCTCCACCCTCTGTACCCAGGAGCCCCCTGGCTTACCTTCTTTCTAGTGCTATGTTATTATTAACAGGAATCTCTTCTGCTGAGAACTCAGACCCTTGTGCCACCCCTTGTCTGGCTCCATTCTCTGTGTTCTTCAGTTCCTGGCCACATGTCAGACCCTTTAGAAAGTATCGTCTGAACTTAACCTCTTTCCTGACCAAATCTGAGCTAGATGCTCCCACTGTCCTGGCTCATATTGTACTGCTTTAGGTTTCCTTATTGATTTGTAGATATGCTTCCCCTTAGTCTAAAGGCGCTTTCCATTGCTATATCCTTGGCACCTTGCACTGCTCAGAGTATATCATAATAAATATTTGTTGAAAGTACAAAGAATGATAGAAAGCATAAGCAAAATCTTATTTCTCTCCAGTCTTCCTTACAAAGTACCCTGTTTATTCAGCTAGGCTCTTTTTCCTTTCTGCATTCCAAGATGCCCCCCATCACTTGTTTTCTGCCCTTTTTAATGAAAAATCCATCTCACTTCTGCTTTATCTATGTCTACCTTTTTGGTCCCCCCTGCCTCCCCCCCCCACACACACACACATTATCTTCAGGATACAGCACAGTGAGTGAACACAGAACTTTTCTACTGTGGGACATTGTTACTCCCTGTACATGAATATTTTGTCCTCGTTATATTTATTAAAAATACATGTGTCTATCTATCATCTATCTATCAGATATGCTAGGAACAAAATGGTTCACAGTTAATATTTTATGAGCTTGGATTTTGCATTATTTGTATGGTTTTCATTTTGTTTGGGTTTTCTAAATTGCTCACAATGAAAATGTAATCTTTTTATGCAGAGAAAAATAGTTAAATTATTTAGACCATGAATTATTATACTTGGCGATGAGGATGTCCTTAGTGTCCCTCTAGGAAAAATTTTGGGGAATAGTGAAGGAAAAAATAAGATTTCAAGGAGCTAAAGATTCTATGCTTAACACTTAAAAATCGGAAACTTTCAAAACTTCTTACTCTAATGAGATGAACTTCAATTCAACTTTAAGTAGTACAGTATGTTTTTAATTTTAGGGTCATTCTAATGAATAATTGGTCCTCAAATGAGTTGCATTTAATTGCCCAGAGAATGGATATAATACTTACTTTTTCTTTCTCTGTGTAATGAGGAACTTAATGTAAGTATCCACCATTCCAGGTGCAGGCTCAGGGGTAGTCAGCCACAGGACTGAGGTCTGTGGGGCCTAGAGGGAATGGCCGTATTAAAATACTCTGCACTTTATCAAGTTTTTTGGATCACTTCAATTTCTATGAAATTAGTTCCTTCTTTCCCTTGACTGTTCAGAATATTTGGAAAATACATGTTCAAGGTCATTCACTCTGGGACCCTCAGGAGACAAGGGGGCAGCATTGATGGGGATGATATATGCTTATGAGTCAGGAAAGCATCAAAGTTGGATTACCAGCCACACCATTTTCCTGCTGTGTCCTTGAGCATATAAATCCCCTCATTTCTCCAAGTCTAAATGGGTTCTTATGAAGATCATGACATAATTCGTATTTGGTATTTGTGGGTGTTAGTTACATTTCTCTTGTTTCCTCCTCTGCCGCTAGACTTCCATTTTAAATAAATGCTTCTTATTCTTGTGTGAAGTCCTTGGTCTCCTTAAAGAAGCTAATGAAAGCTATGGACTCTGTCTAAGAAAACACATACTTGCACAAATGTTGACATATTCTTTCAGACCATTCCTGGGCCTCCATGAAACACTTCCATGGGCCTATGCCGTAATAAACATTGCTTTACATTTTTAATCTCAGCTCAGTTCCGTTTTTTCCTTTTATGGACTCTCCCATGGGATTGACATTTCAGAGCCTTTTCCAAGAACTGATGGAGACTAGGAAGGGTGACATCTATCACCATCCACCCAGCACACACAACATACACAGCAGTTGCCAATAAGCAGACATGTCTATGCAGGGACTGAGACCAGCGTGGCCTTTCTCTTCTTCTCATTAATTATTTGGGCTCACTTGTTCTACACAACCATTATTTACCTCCAGGAAGCAAAGGAGGGTCAAACTCTAGATGATCAGGTGCTCTGATGTCTCACAGCCTGAATTAGCATACTGCTTTGGATGGCTACTTCTATAATCAAAGGGATGTTAAAAAGGTAATTCATCAAATCCCTACATTTAAACTCATTTTCTTTCTATTCAGTGTGCTGCAATCTGAACAGTCAAACAGAAACAAGCACGGCACATTTGGCTTTGGTTTTGGTTTTGATTTTGGCCTGAGGAGCTTTCTCTGGCTGCCAGGGTCCTATTTGCTTTGCCTAAAGTGTAGGGGCCATAACACCCTCAATGAGGGTGGAAGCTGGTGTGCTGGTGCCCAGCTCTCTCTCCCCTAAGGTGAGATGACCCAGAGGCCTGTGCCATAGGTTGGTTCTCAGAGTGAACTCAGCTGAGTTATGCTCTGGTTGCCTCAGTAGAAGCTGGCTTGGTAAAGCACCCTGATTGCCCTATTTCTTCTCCTGTCTCTCTTTCCGCCTAATACTCAGTGTTTCCTTCACTCCAAAGATTACTTGAAAGTGAATCCTCTGTTAGAGTCGGCTTCTGGAAGAACCCAGACTACATTATCTAACACACTCAAGGAGCTTTTGCTTCTCACTTATTGGAAGAGATTGAGCATCCCTGGATGCCACCCGCTAAATGCCTGTTGTCATCCCCAGGCACAACAGAGCACCTGCCCACGCATCTACATATCTCCCAAGTCAAAAATCACAGTTCTACCAGGTAAAATATTGGATTTGAGTTTAAAATGTGTTCTTGAATAATTGATTTAAGCTTATAATTTTGTGTTAAAAGGAACAAGATAATTTTATCAGGTTTTGCAAATGATTTTGTAAGGTTTACTATAATTTAAACTTTAATATATTTATGCTTCTAATGTAGTAGGTTTATAAGAATTGGTTAAGTTCCTGGGGAGGTTTTCTGTTATCCAGATAATTAAAATGCATATAAAATAAAAGCAAATATATTAAACGTATAAATGCTGCTTAAAATATTTACAGTGATTTAATTAACTAAGCTGTAAAATTGGCTTTAAAAGTCAGACTTAAAATTTACTGGATTTATAAATAGCATCACAATTTTGCAAATTAAATCTAAATGCTTTGTAAAAAAAAAGAAACACAAGCCTCTCAATTTGTAACTTTAGTAAAGTCAATATTAATTTAAAAATTGTAGTAACCCTAAATTTCTTTTGTGTGCAGTAACTTAAAACAAAGCAAAGACTTTACATTAATAGTGTTTAATAAGTCTCACTCTTTATTCCTAAAGGTCACTGAGAATCTTTGTTCTATTTTTATTAAACTTAAGGATGTGAAAAAGCATCTCTCTAATCCCACCTTTCCCATGAACTCTGACTAGATATCTCTAGCTTTTATTTATTCTCTTTACATTTGAACTTCCACTCTACTCTATAGTCTAATATTTTTATCACAATCTAGTTTCTAATGCTATTCTATTTTTCCCCACATAGGTTAATGTGGTTTTTCAACTGGATTGATAGTTCTTTCCTAGTTTCATCCTTCCTTTCTTTTGAATCACCCAAGAGTTCCCTCCAAATCTAGTCTACCCTCTCTCATTGTGCAGCTACAGAGATAGTTCTTGACTAGCTCCAGTCTACCTCTCCTTATTAACACAGTGTTCCCTTCAAGTAACTGGCCTTAAGCCAGTTGGCCCATGACCTTGCCCCAGCTAGTCTCAGGGTCCCATTTAACATTGTGCAGCACTCAGCTTAATGCAGTGGCCTTGACTATATTTTTACAATTTCCTCTTGCCACAATAATGTTGTGCCTCAGTGGCTTGAATAAATACTCATTTATCACAGCTCATGAGTTTAAGGATCAGCTTCAAAGTGGGTCCAGTGTCCATTGGGCTCATTTGTGTATCTTCTATCAGCTGTGGGTTAAGTAGGCTGATCTTGGCTGGGATCTTTTACAAAATTGAGAATCAAGGGGCTGTTGGCTAGTTTAGCAGAACTTTGGGTGGAATAATGCTGCTTCCCCCTCAGTGTCTCTCATACAGCTCCAGGCAACTTCTAAGACAAGCTGGGGCATGGTATCTTAGCAATCACAGAAAAGGCAGAAAGGAAGTGACAGACACAAGTGCTTTGTCAAGCCTCTGTATATGTTAAGTCTGCTAAGATCCTGTTTGCCCAAGTCATATGGCCAAGCCCCAATGAAGGGATATGGAAATAGTCTTGATTGAGAAGAACTGTGAGGCCACTGGGAAAAGGATGAAGATACAGGGAGAGGGCAGAATTGGGCCATCAGTGCACTAAGCCACAATCAACACAAAGATCAGAACACCTGCTAGTAATAATTGGACTTTGACCCTCCTGTGTTTCTGGATGAAATGGAATACATTTGTAAAGCCTGAGACTCCTGCAGATATTTGTGCACAAATGAGGAAAAGAGTCCAAGAGAACAGTCTGAGTGAGTAGAACTATGGAGACATAACAGTGAATCATAGCTCTCTCTCCAGGACTGAATCCTGTTCTGTTTGAATGCCTTTAGTAATTTCAAGCATTGCATCCATTTATTTTTGGATCCAGTTTGAAATCATTTTTTTTTGTTAACTTGGAGAGTTTTAACTTATACCACCTCAGAGCCTGGTACAGTGATTTTGAAACTTGGAATCCTGTCTCCCCCTTCCCCTCACCCAAGGTTTTGATTCAGTGGTTCTTGAGCAAGACCACTCATTTCAATAAGCTTCTCATAGTCCAGCCAGTGTGACTCACTGGTTGAGGATTGACCCAGGAATGAAGAGGCCGCTGGTTCAATGCCCAGTCAGGGCACATGCCTGGGTTTCCGGCTCTATCCCCAGTGAGGGTCATGCAGGGGGCAGTCAATTGATGTTTCTCTCTCATCAATGTTTCTCTCTCTCTATCCCTCTCCCTTCTTATCTCTCTAAAAAATAAAATAAATCCATTAAAAAAAAGCTCCTTATAGGTTCCATTGCATCGCCCAGCCGGTGATCTATTGTTCTAGGTACTTGTGTATGATGGGTACTAAATTAAATTAAGAGGTTTTGGGTCATCCTTATAAAAGTACTAGAGGACTGACACGATCACAAATCCTGAATTCTAAAAGAAAAAAAATCCTCACACAATCTCTTTGAAAACATCCTGTCATGGTTAGCCAAGTGAATTAATTTGCCACACACACACACACACACACACACACACACTCTCACACTCACATGTCCTGTATTCAAATTCTGCATACTTCACATCCAAGGTATCTTAACATTTTGGAATAAGGGTTATCATTCTGTGAAAGCAATGCAAACTTTTATTGCTAACACAATTAAAAAATGATTGCGTGTGTGCATTTGTGTGTGTGTTTGTATAAAAGAAGGCTTAAAAAGTGTTTTAAGGGCACTTCAAAATAGAAGTTCCGGAACAAACTTTGTAGGCAGATAGTGTCTGAAATTTAGCTTGCAGACTTGTGAATTGATACAGAAGCTTGTTGACAAATCCAGTGCACTTAGAGGAGCAATATATTAGGAACTTCCTCTGGCAGAGAGATCCTCTTGCATTTCCAAGTTTAAATAAACTGATGGCTCTCTGGAGATTTTGTTAAACACTTAGATATTTATCATCTTTATAGATATACTAAATACATGATTTCTATTTGCTCCTTCAGGTGAAAGGATGTGTTGAATGGACAACAGAGCTATCAATGGGATTTCAGACTAGCTTCACTGATGTCAATTTCTAGTTATGTAAAAGTCACTCATATGATGCTAAGGTCTTTTTTTTTATCTATTTTTTTTTATTGCTAAAATTATTACAAGGAGTATTACATGTTTCTCCTTTTTTCCCCCCGCCCTTGACAATCCCCTGGTCTCCCCTACCCCCCAGTGTCTGTGTCCATTGGTTATGCTTATATGCATGCATACATTGTAAAAGTCACTCATATGATGCTAAGGTCTTATACATTTCCCATGCTGCATGATTTGGAGTTATATTTTGGATGGAATATATGTAGAACATGGAGCCATATTTTTCTGGGGAGAGTATTTGGCTATTTTTTTCTTAGTAAAATAGTTGCTTATAATTTCTGAATATGAACTGCAGTTCATGGTGTTCCAAATTTCAGGAAAGGCATCCCTCATTTTATAGCAAATACTTATGGCTGTGTTTACTTCATGTTCCTCAAAGCAATGTGCATAGAGAATATTTGTGTTTCAAAGAAACTTCCCCATTTATTTCCAATGAAATTTCAAAAATGTGTTTCTGGGCAGATGTTGAGCCTTAATATGAAATCTAGCCCATTAAAACAATATTAGTATTCCATTCAAAGACAGAGCACTGAAGAATAATTTTATTTAATTTGGTGAAAGTCAATATCTACTACTTAATATACTATCTACTAGTCTGTTGAGTTATGAAATTGAATAAGATAGAATTCACACCCACATGAAACTCACACACCAGTGGAGAAAGGCGAACATTCTGGATGTAAAAGAGATATCATTTTGAGCTAAAAATAAGGCCCTGAAAAAACAGAGAAGGTATCACAATGGAACAACAATTGATTTGATTCTTGAAGGATAAGTAGAAATTAGCACAGCTTCTGTTTTCCTGGTTTCATACTTTGTGCTGATTGTAAGAGTAGGGGCAGGAGAGAATAATTTCTTAACATACAATCCAGCAATCACACTCCTTGGTAGTTTTTCACAGGAGTTGAAAATGTTATGTCCACACAAAAACATGCATACAGATGTTTATAGCAGCTTTATTCATAATCGCCCAAACTTGGAAGCAAACAAGATAACCCTCTGTACATCAATGGATATATAAACTGTGATATATCTACAATAGAATATGAGTCAACACTAAGAAAGAATGAACTATCAAGCCTGAAAAGTCTTGGAGGAACTTTTAATGCATACAAGGTGGGGTAAAAGTAGGTTTCAGTTGTATGTGAAACACATATTATTATTTATTAATTATTGTTTCCCATATGAACAACTGTAAACCCATTTTTGCCTCACCCTGTATTGTTAAGTGGAAGAAACCAATATGAAAGGGCTACGGACTGTATGATTCCAACTATATGACATTCTGGAAAAGGCAAAACTGTAGAGGCAGTAAGCAGATCAGTAACTACAAGGGTTTGGGTAGAGTAAGGAATGAATACATGGAGCAGAGAGGAATTTTAAAGCAGTGAAAACACCACATATGGTACTATAATGTGTTTGTGTTCAGTTACCTTTATTTTACTTAATAATGGCCCCAAAGTGCAAGAGTAGTGATGCTGGCAATTTCAATATGCCAAAAAGAAGCTGTAAAGTGCTTTCTTTAGGTGAAAAGATAAAAGTTCTTGACTTAATAAAAAAAAAAGTACATGCTGAGGTTGCAAAGGTCTATGGTAAGAACAAATCTATCTCACATTGTCACAAGAAGGGTGAGTACAGTACAATACAGTATTTTGAGAAAGAGAGACCACATTCACATAATGTTTATTATAGTATACTAGAGGAATAGTGCACAAAATTCATGTATGGGTAGGGTCCCTAGCAGCTGCCAGCTGCTGGCCGGAGCCTGCCTTCCTTCCACACCGCCCTCTGGTAGTCAGCGCATGTCATAGCAAGTGATCGAACTCTTGGTCGGCCGAACTCCGGAGGGGACACTTTGCATATTAGGCTTTTATATATCTAGATTATTAGTTGTTTTTTATTAGTTATTGCTGTTAGTCTCTTATTGTGCCTATTTATAAATTAAATTTTGTCACAGGTATGTATATAGCAATAAAAAACAAACACAGTATAGCCCTAGCCCATGTGGCTCAGTTGCTTGGGCATTGTCCCATGCACCAAGAGGTTGCAGTTTCGATTCCTGATCAAGAGCCCATGCCAGAGTTGTGGGCTTGATCCCTGGTAGGAGGCATGCAGGAGGCAACTGATCAATGTTGTGCTCTCACTGGCATTGTCCCATGCACCAAGAGGTTGCAGTTTCTATTCCTGATCAAGAGCCCATGTGGGCTTGATCCCTGGTAGAGGGCATGCAGGAGGCAACTGATCAATGTTGTGCTCTCACATTGATGTTTCTCTCTCTCTAAAAATCAATAAACTATTCTTTAAAAATAAAAAGCAAAAAAAAAACAAAAAACCCACACACAAAATATTCAAGCATGATATACAAACATGGTTGTACTGAACCCTATATATATGGATATATATATAGGGTTCAGTACAACCATGGTTTTAGGTATCCACTGGGTGTCTTGAAATGTGTCCCCTGTGATTAAGGAGGGGGGGGGTTCACTTTATTCCTTAGCATATGGTCCCTTCTTCACATCCCTCCAACCTCTTGCTTTTGTCGTCATATTTCCTTCCATTGCCTGCGCCTTTTGACTCCCCTTTACAAGGACTCTTGTGATTTCATTGAGCCACCTGGGTAATTTAGGATAATCTCCCCATTTTATGATTCTTAATC
The DNA here is from genome assembly GCF_000412655.1 of Myotis brandtii. Classification (NCBI taxonomy): domain Eukaryota; kingdom Metazoa; phylum Chordata; class Mammalia; order Chiroptera; family Vespertilionidae; genus Myotis; species Myotis brandtii. The sequence continues at coordinate 1,898,272 of NW_005371541.1, forward strand.
ACATCTGCAATGTTCCTTTTAACATATAAAGAAACATATTTCTAGGTTCCTGGACTTAGGATGTGGACATAGTTCCAGGAGCTATAACTATGCTGTTAGTGAAGCACTTTTATCAGATATTATTATTGCCTCCCTCCCCATATCCATTTCTCCTTTTTCCATAGTGATAGATTGTCATAGATCAGCCTAGGTAAAAATAATCTATGACAACTTCTCTTGCAGCTAGATGTGGTCACATGATTTCCATTGACCGAACGCAGGAGTGAGAGTATCACTTACAGCCAAAACCATTTGGAATCTGTGCACAAAATTTCCTGTTTTCTTCCCTCTGCTATGGCAACTAGCAAAGCTTCAGCCTGCATCCCTATATGAACATTACACCCATTGGGATTGCCACCAGTAGCCTAACTGACAGAATCCGAGTGTGAGCTTTGGTTTATTAGTGACCAGGAGTAATCCAGTCCACTCTGACTAACAGAGCACACCAATACATAAGACAGTGATACACACTGCTGGTACCTATCTCACAGCCAGCCCTGCCTCTGTCTTGCTAACATAGCTTGCTTATGACAGGTTTGGAGTGTCAGAAAAGTATTTTCCTTATAGCAAGGGTGTGGGCACACAGACTAATCTGGGAGGAAGCTTCAGGGAAAGGTTTTCCTAGCTAAAAGAAATGACTATTCCTAGTTTCCCTTTATATCCTGGTGTTGTTTATATGAGGACATGGTACTTGGAACTAGGGTAGCCACGTGGCAACCATGAAAGGAAGCTAAAGATGTCATGGAGGTTTGGTTCAAAATCTCTGATGTTATTGGGCTATTGAACCAATCTTGTTAAACACCTAATGATGAATGTCTTATTATGTGGAAAATATTCTTTTGATCAATTTTAATCAATTTTAATGGTTATTATGGTCTTAAAACTGAATGCATACATTATTTCTCCCTAAATCTGATATTTCTGGAACCAAATAGATTTATTTAGGTAAATATATTTAATGATAAATCTTTGCTAATCAAACTTTTGCTATTGTCTCTCAAAACTTAGGAAGCAACTCGCTTCAGATAATGTCCTGTCTCTTGATATTTAAAGCTCACTGTTCAAGCCATGAATTATTTGATGACGTCTGAGGGATTTATGTGTATATGGAAATGTATACACATGTATACATACACACACCATCAAAGTATAATTAAGATTTTAGTTATTCACCCTAAGTGCAATTATGAAATTTAAAACAAGTGGTTAGTATGTCAACTAGATATTTTATCCATGTATATTATATGTATGTACAAGTGATATATTACATATTTAACACTTGAAGCTTTATTATGAAAATAACTCCAGAATAAATGAGAAAACTCTTCCCCCCACCCCAGGCCTATCAAATTTCATAGAGAAATATCACTGGGGTGGAGGCCAGAGGTAACAGAAAACTCGTTTATGACTCACTGTAGATTTCACATTTTTAAATTCAACTAACTGATTTGCAGTGTCTTGTCATACTTGTATGTAATTTAACATTCAAGTTTATTTTAGAACTATTAATATTTCAAAGGCATGTAAACAAGCTGCAAAAAGACAAATACAGAAATGAACCTTCAGGTTCAATATATAATAATGGAATAGAATAAACCAAATTTTTTCCTTAAACACCTATTTTTCATAAGACTTTGTGAGCAGGCAATGCCAAGTATAGGTCTGTGGCTATAGGTCCAGTGTGACCACTTTCTCAGGAAACACATAAACCCAGAGAACAATATAAAACATTGCAGATCAAGGGTACAGTCTGACTCTCAGAGCCAGAGAGATTTTTTGAAAGGGTCATGACCAAGAGGTCACTCAGTTTAGGCTGCAGCACACAATGTGTGACCTTCATTGGGCTAGTCACACATACAAACCCCTTCAGATGCTCTGTCCACTGATATTCTATGAGCAGACACTAAATCCTGCTCATTGAAGCTGGTAACAATTTCTAGTTTTGGTTTTTCCATTTTTTTTCCATCTCCTTGGTCACTTACTTTATTTCTAGTAACTATTGAACTTTGAGATATCACTTAACTGCTCTGCTGCCCAAGAGACGGCGATTCAACCTCTTTCTGGTTGTGTAAGTGTAGCACGAATTGCTTGGCTAAAATAAATATCCTTTAAAACCTGATCCAATTAGGACATATAACCAAATGGACCTTTGTAAAATGAATTACCTCATCACAACTTAGTAAAACAAAATGAAAGCTTCCTTTAATAATATGGTAAGGGAAAACACATTATCACAGAGAAAACAGAGAGTGGAGGAGAGAAAAATAACTTCTCAGAGATAATTAAGAAATAGACTAAATGACTAAAAAGATAAAATTAGGCAAAAATTGTTTGCAATTCACATGTGTTGCATTATTACATTCTTTTATATAATTCAGATGTTACAGAGTTCTTGAAAATGTTCCTTTTTTAAAAAAAAATACCAATCAATATTGGAATTAAGCTATATAACTTAAGTACCATGTTTTTGTGGGACTGAAATCTCTTTATACTGGTACTGCACATTTTTTTCTATCCCTGTGGCATAGATTGGTAGGCATTTATCAATTTTCATTTTCTTCCTGGACACAAAAATAGACTACATTTCTCAGCCTCCTTTGCAGTTGGGTGGGGACATTGGACTGACTTTGGCTGATAGCTTGGTGAACTATTCCCAGAATTGTCCCATGAAATCTTTCTCCTGTGATCCTCCTGCTTTTCTGCTGACTAGCAGCTGTGTGCAAAGGATCAAGTAGAGGCCTCTGAGGCTCTGGAGAATGGCAGGGTGACAACATGCACACAGTCTGAGTCTCTGAATAAGCACATGGAAGTCCTCCCGCCATTTAGGACCATCCGCTTTAGATTTGACATAAGCAAGAAGTAGACTTCTATCATGTTAAGACAATACAACTTTTGGTATTTGTTTGCTATAGCAGCTTCTAGCATTTTCTCTGATAGAAATAATACTCTAGGGAAGCTTTCTAGCCTTCATGCAAATTGTCCCAATATCTCCCTATGCCAACTTCAAGTAGAGAGAACACCCAAATTCAGCAGACATGGGCAATCTTTGTGTTTGAAAGGAACATCTGTCAGTGAGGCACAAGTGGGTTAGAGCAGACTTCTATAATGTAAATTTAATGTCTATCAAATTTGTTCCAATATGAGAACCTTTCAGACAGGGAGATATAATGCTATGTGTGCACTTACTTTACAAAGTTCTCACATGGTAGAGCTGATGTCTTTTCTATACTGCTTCCCGTTAAGCTTTGTTCCACCACCATCCAAAGCACCTGCTTGAGTGATTGAAGCAGAAACAACTTCTGAGATGATTGAGGGTTTAATCAATTCTACAAATGGTCTTTGAAGGACTTAAAATAGTCAAACCCTTTATGTTTCAGCTAGTTAACCCTTTAAACCACCAAAATTTATTTTAAGTACAGATAATAGTCAACATAAAGGAAAAAAAAGTTAACTTTTCTATTACAGTAAAAATTACTGTGGCTTCTTTTACTTTCTTTCTAGCATGTAAAGGAAGGTGGGTGAACATAAATAAAGCTTTTGGGATTTATCTTTTGGGTAGCTTGCCTTAATTTTAAGGAATTGAGTGCCCCCACATAATTGGAAGAATGTTTCCTGGATAATGATAGTCAAGAATAGTTATTTATTGCTGTGTAACAAATTGCCAAAATTTAGCAACGTGAATAGGATGCATTTACTATCTCATTTTCTGTGGGTCAGGGGTTTGGTAACATCTTAACTGCCTCCTCTGCTTCATAAACTCTCTCAAGGCTGCAAGTAAAGTGTCAAACAGGGCCTGGGGGCTCATCTGAAGGTGCAGCTGTGGGGGCGGGGAATCACCTTCTGTGCTTCCCTATATGGCTGCTGGCAGGGTTCAGTTCATTGTTCATTGTTAGCCTTCAGGTCTTGGTTTCTTGTTGGTTGTTGACCAGAGACTGCACTCAGTTCCTTGCCATGTTGGCTCCTCTAATATGGCAGATTGATTCATCAGAGCCATAGAGAGGAGGGGAGAGGAGAGGGGAAGGGAAGGGAGGAGAGGAGATAAAAGGGAAGAGAAGGTGAGGAGAGGGGAAGAATGGGGAGGGGGAGGAGGGGAGGAGAAGGGAGAGGAGGGGAGAGGAAGGGAAGGGAGGGGGAAGGAGGGGAGGGGAGGGAATGAGGAAAGAATACTAGCAAGATAAAAGTCACAGTCTTCCATAGCCTAATCATAGAAGTGACATCCCATCACCTTTGCTCTTTTCTATTCTTTAGAATCAGGTCTATCCTATCACCTTTGCTGTATTCTATTCTTTAGGAATTAGTAACTAGGTACCAGCCCACACTGAAGTGGGGGAGGGGGTGGATTAAACAAGGATCTTCTATTTTAGCTTGCAATCTTTCTGTTCAAGTTTAGCATACAGGTTTTGGTGAGCTTTTATAGACTTTAGTTTCAATGAGAGCTTCATGTTCTGAAACCTCCCAGTGTTATTCTGGTTTGCTTGTTTGTTTGTTTGTTTGTTTTCTGGTGCTGCTGACACTCTGTACAATTTGTTCTGCTGCTGACTGTGGGGGTGCATGTGGGGAGGGGAGAAGAAGCGATTGGTCCTGGCTCTTCTTCTACCACTTCGAGGGCAGGGACACATCGGGTTTTATTGCTGCTGTTGCTGCTGGCAGATCAACTCACCTGAAATCCAGATAGGGAGCTGGGGTTCATCAGCCCAGGGCTTTGCTATTGTGAGACATCCAGACGACCAGCAGACCTGGGAGGAGTGGTGGCAGGGCCTTCTCTCTGGGTTAGGCTTCCCTTTTCCTGATCTTTTGGCTGGAGAGAGCATGCTTTCTTGTGTGTTTTGTGTGCCTGTTGGTGGCGATGGGCTGCAGGCTTCTCTGGCATCCTGTCCAGGGGTGTATGGGATGTGAAATGAAAATGCAAGGATATCGCTTTATTGTTCCTCAAGTTTTGAGGTCTCAGGCCAACTTGCCTCTTCCTACCTAGATTTCAGCTCTCTTTCACATTGTCAGTGAAATAATTAGCAGAATATTTAGTGGAGGAGAAAGTAAGCTATGTAATCTTGTTCTAGAACCAACCATTATTTATATAGCCCTCAATATATAGCTGAGCAAGGTTATAGAAACCAATTGGTTTGTAAATATCCTCCAGCTTCTTCCAGCCACAGATACAAATATTGACTTGCATTGAAGAATCTTTTACTCCTTTACAAATGCTTTCACTTGGTAATGTGATCTTCACAAAAATCAGTCCAAAGTACCCGCTGTTATTATCCCAATTTCACTGCCGACAGATGCCCAGGAATAGTCCACAATTGCAAATCTATTTATTAAAATACTTAGAACTGTAGTCTGAATCTTGTGTTTCCAAATTATGACTGCCAGGCAAGGGATAAAATGTTTTATATTGGTTCAAAAGAATTCAATTAACTACCTTCCTAAGTTAATTAGGAAATATCCTAGGAGGTAATATTTTCTGAGATCATTCTATGGTTACAAGATAAACAGATGGATTAGAGAGGCATTCAAGAAAGAATAATGGGCCTTAGTAAATGTATGGAGTTGCAAAGCTATGAACTTTTCTTTATCCTCACCCAAGGATATGTTTTTACTAATTTTTAGAGAGAGAGGAAGGGATAGATAGAGCAAGAAAGAGAGAGGTGAGAGAGAGACATGAATCAGTTGCCTCCTTTGCACACCCCAACCTGGGATCAAACATGCAACTCAAGTATGTACCCTAATGTGGAATCAAACCCATACCCTTTTGGTGTAGGAAGAATGCTCCAACCAATTGAACCACCCAGCCAGGGCAATGTATGAATATTTTTAAAGAAATAAATAGGGGAAACCCCTGCCGGTGTGGCTCAGTGATTGAGCACTGAGCTGTGAACAAGGAGGTCACTAATCAATGCCAATTCAGGGCAGATGCGAGGTTGTGGGCTTGGTCCCCAGTAGGGGGCAAGCATTAGGCAGCCAATCACTGATTCTCTCTCATCATTGATGTTCCTATCTTTCCCCCTCTCCCTTACTCTCTGAAATCAATAAAAATATATTTACAAAACAAAACAAAAAATGTGGAGGGTATTTTGTTTGGGACACATAGCATATAGTGGAATATTATGAGTAATGACACACTGGGAATTCGTTGTAGAAGATCTTGAATGCTATTCTAGAAGATGTTTTCTAATTTGTGAGGCAGTAGAGAATCTTCAGTAAGTTTAATTCATTTACCTAATGCATAATGGTTAAATGTTTGATGCACTTGGATGACACTGTGCTAGCCACTGGGGTATATGGGTGAATATGACAGGCATAATCTCTATCCTTAATGAATTTACAGTCTAAAGGATATTAGATAAATAAATAGGAAATCTGAGTATGGTAAGTGATACTGTATGATAAATAGCATGCAAATATAATTAAAAGTAAATCAGTCATAGTTGCTGATTAGAAATGTTCTCCAGGAAGTGGTAGCTAATTTGGATTATCATATATCCTGGTTTTTCTAGAAGAGTTCCCATTTATTTCTGTTCTCCTGGTATAATTATTACTAATATCTCCTACTCTCAATAGAATCCCAGCTTGAACAACAAATTATCTGATAATCCTTTGTCCAAGTGAAAACTGGGATGAGTTGCAGTTATCCAGATTAAAAAAAACTATAAAAAATGACATACACATAGAACTGGAGGCAGAACAGAATGTAACATATTAAAAAATACTACGAATAAATAAGTTTTGTTGCCAGAAAGATCAGTGTGATTGAAAACAAAAGATATAATTCAGCATTTATTTGAGCCCCAGACATGGACAATAAACGTTTTCTTAAGGATCTGTACTTCATCCTGAATACAATGGGAAGTCTTTGAAGGACCGTAAGTGATGATTAGATTTGACTTTAGAAATATTATTCTGGTTGGTCTGTGAATAATGGATTTCAGGAATTTGTGTGGGATGAAAGAATGGCTATAGTAGTAAAACAAGCTAAAACTTTTCAGAGTCATACCAAAGACAGATGATGGGAGGGATACTGGCAGTGAGGATGGACAACTGAAGAAGAATTCAAACAATATTTCATGATTAAAATTTGTAGAAGTTGGTGTATTGTTATAATTTGGGGATGAAGGATTGGGAATAATTAAGAATGGGACATTCTTTACTGGGTTAAGCAATTCAGTTGGTGGTACCATTTACAAGCTCAGAGGATGAAAACAAGAAGAGATATTCAAGATACTTTGGAGAGGAAATGATGCAATTAATCTCATGTGATAGATGAGAAAGAATAATAAGTAACTGATGGTTTGAGGAAAACAGGGCATTTAGCACATTTAAATGGAAGAGATGGTCTAGGTGGGGAAAAGGAGTTGAATTTTAGACATGTTCTGAATAGTCTAAGAGAAGGGAAAAGTTTAACTGTTAAAATAAAGAGGGTTTCACAAATAGTTATGTCTATCAGACCACTAGAAAAGTCCAGGTGGATAAAAAAAAATGGATAAAGACTAGAGATATACAAATGAGAGGCATTGCTGAGAGCTGTGAAAACACTGTATGTGGCTGAATCTCCAAAGAGGCCTGAGGGACAAGATGCTGGGCAACCCTGGAAAAGGGTTGTCACAGGGAGGAAGACCAAAGCTAGATAGTCTAATTATAGTCAAGGCCAGCTGGCATGGCTCAGTAGTTGAGCATCAACCTATGAACCAGGAAGGCATGGTTGAAGTTACAGTCAGGGCTGTGGGCTTGATCCCCACTGTGGGTCATGCAGGAGGCAGCCAATCAATGAGATCAGTGATTCTCATCATTGATATTACTATCTCTCTCTTCCTCTCCCTTCCTCTCTGAAATCAATAAGAATATATATCTGGTATTATATTGAATTATCTACACTAATAAAAGACAAAGATGCTAATTGACAGTACCTTCGCTACGCTCATCAGCCAATCAGAAGAGTATGCAAATTAACCTAACAAAGATGGCCGTTAAATTTGCATACTGCAGGCATTTCCTGCTGTACCGCCCTGCCTGGGGCAGGCAGCAGGCCCACCCCAGTGTGGGATCCGGGCCTGCCTTGTGGGGGGCAGGGCGGGGTAGCAGCGTGATCCCAAGATGCCGCCCGATCCAGCACGGGATCCGGGCCTGCCATCTGCGACCTGGGGAGATGGGGCAGGCACCGCGGGATCCGGCATGCCATCTGCCACCAGGGGAGCAGGCCTAAGCCAGCAGGTGGTTATCTCCCGAGGGGTCCCAGACTGAGAGGGCACAGGTTGGACTGAGGGACACCCCCCCTGCCAGTGCACAACTTTTTGTGCACCAGGCTTCTAGTCTATGTATATAGAAGGCTAAGTGACCACCCAACCGGTTGATAGGTATGACACGCACTGACCACCAGGGGGAAGATGCTCAACGCAGGAGCTGCCTAGCAAGAGAAACTTTGCACAGTGCCCTCTCACACTCTGGGACCCCTCAGGGGATGTCAGACTGCCAGTTTTGGCCCCATCCCCACAGGCCAGGCTGAGGGACCCCACCTGCTAGAGGGACCTCGCTCACTCCACACGTGCCCTTCGAGCCCCAGCGCCACTCCAGGTGTGGCTGGCTGAGGAGGAACCATGGAAGGTTGACTCCAGGGCATGTCCAGCCCATCTCACCCAGTCCCACCCTGCCAGCCACCTTTTAATTAATTCCCTTTCAATGTGCATGAATCTGTGCACCAGGCCTCTAGTATATAATGTAATTCTAGTCAAACACTTTTGAATGCTGAAGAGAAGTTTAAAAATTAGTTCATTTAATTTGGCCATTTTAAAATGTGACCTTTGGGAAAATATTTAAAGATGAATAAAGGAGATGAAAAATCAAATGTAAAACTTTGAGAAGTAAAAAAAAAAATGTAGTGGATAAGTGGAGACATATATATTTGTTTTTCATAGATTTTTACTTTGAAGTGTGGTGGAAATGACTGTGGATTTGATGCCATGATGGAGATGAAATGATGTTCCTAATGAATGTATGAAGTGATCACATATTAGTCATGGGCAGAGGAGAGCCACTGGAGAAGGAGAGTTTCAAAAGGAATCAGGGGAACTCATTGGTGAAGCAAGATCCATAGATTGGAATAAAAAATATATAACATTGCCTGGCTGGTGTGGCTTAGTGGTTGAGTATCAAATTATGAATAAGGAGGTCATGGTTCACTTCCTGGTCAGGGCACATGCTTGAGTAGTGGGCTCAATCCCTAGTATGGGGCATACAGAAGGTGGCCAATTGATGATTCTCTCTCATCATGGATGTTTCTATCTCTCTCTCCCTCTCCCTTCCTATCTGAAATCAATAAAAATATATTTTTAAAAAACATAGTATTTATAATCCAATAAAGAAAGAGGACAGTTTTTATCTTAAGTAATAAGAAAGGTAAAAAAAAGGGGGGGACTGGCAAAGGTATATAGATTTTTAAAGTGGACAGGGATTAAAATGACAAGAGGAAAGAAGTGAATAACATCTATTGAATTTCCCTGATGAGACAGGATCTGTTCTGAGTTTTATCATAAGTAATTCTCATAAGAACCCTTGTAATTATAGGTCTACTTAGTCAAGTGAGGTTATATGGTGTAATTTTTTAAAAGGAAAATCTTAGTGGCTTCGTTAAGTAAAGTTTTACTGCTTGCTCTCACCAACGTAAAATACAGCCTTTCGAAGGCCATCCTGATTCATTTCCCTGAACCATCCATTTCATCCTTGGAATGCCATATGGCCAACAGACCAGGAAAAGAGTGTTGTGTTAAGACTGGCTTTATAACATTCCCAAACTCATTTAAGAAAGGATTTGAAATATACATATTTCTGCAAGAGGAAGAGATATGAAAATGTGTTAAGCCAAATTTAATCAGTACTTGTTTTTTTTTTTATTTACACCTCAATTTTTTCATGGTTGAAAGCACTATAATATTGGAAAATATCTACCTATATATAAAGAGGTAATATGCAAATTAGGCCAGGATGCCATAAGGGGTCACGACCAGACAGGAGGAGGTTGTGCACGCAGGTGAGGCCCTGAGCGGACATGGACAGGGACAGGGGGCCCTGCCCGCAGCCTCTGTAGCCACGCACAGGCTGGGAGAGGAGAGGGTGAGCCTGCTTGCAGCCTCTGTGGCCAATCGCGGGCCCTGAGAGGCAAGGGTAGGCCCGCCCACAGCCTCCTGGGCCAATTGCAGGCGGGGAGTAAAACTTTGACAGCAAGTCCTTTTGTATAATTGGGGCATTAGAGCCCACAGATGATCATTTCCTCTTCTATGAAACACGTAACTCTGACACTATTTACAATTAAATAAGTTCCATATATTTTGACATTTTACAGCCCTGGAATGTTACATATAATGATCAGCAAAGTGAGAAGATGAAAATAATTTTTAGGCTTTTAAAGATGGAACTAATTTCTATCTAGAAGACACACCAATTCAAAAAGTGATGGTTTTATTGTCCCTTAGGACATTAGCCAGATTGTATCTAATTTAGCAGTTTTACTTCAGGTTTTCATCTTTGGCAATCTCATTTGAACAGCATTATCATCCTGCCAGTCCCTTCACTGAGTTAAACAGAACTTTTGCATCTGCTATTATGTATTTTAATAAGAATTATGTATTTAACACTTGCAAAATTTTGTTTTGACACAATAAAACAAAAGATCATTTGATTCTTTTCTGGAACACAGAAAAGCACAAACTTGAATCATTGGTGTGGCTTAGGCTAATTTTGCAAATATTAATAAAATTCATGTAGGGATCTTCACAGAGCCAAGAATTCTCTCTTTCAGGCCTACATATTCAGCATCTCCAAGGAGGAGGCCTGCTATTCTGTGTTTTTTTTGTTTTGTTTTGTTTTGTTTTTTAATACTCATCAGAGGATATTTTTTTCACTGCTTTTTAGAGAGAGTAGACTGGAGGGAGAGGGAAGGGGGGAAGGAGAGGGAGAAGGAGGAGGAGAGGGATAGGGAGAGGGCCTGCTTGCGACCGAGGGCAGGCCCTCACCAGCAGTCCCACCTCTGCACGTGAGCTGCAGAGGAAACACCTTTTCTGACCACTCATTGGCTAAATTCCCTGTACGCTACTCAGAGTGTTCTTGGTAACTTACCTAATAAGAAGCCAAGAAGGTGATCTAAGGTTTTTCCACCTCACTCCTGGAGGAAAAAAATGAAGGTCCGCTGCTGGAGGAGCTCAGAAATGTCATATCCTGTCCTAACTGGTTTGACTCAGTGGATAGAGCCTCGGCCTGCCGATTGCAGGGTCCGGGTTCAATTCTGATCAAAGGCATGTACCTAGGTTGAAGGCTCCTCCCTGGCAGGGCCCAGGTCAGGGCTCATGCAGGAGGCAACCAATCACAGTGTCCCTCTCACATTGATATTTCTCTCTGTCTTTCCCTCTCTCTTCCAAGCTCTCTAAAAATCAATGGAAAAATATCCTCAGGTGAGGATAAAAAAGAAGGAAAAAGAAAGAAAGAAATGTCATATCCTATGAAAGAGACATCTTGAAAATGCCTAAAGAAAGTTGTCATTTTTTCATGGTGAAGGGACTGGAGTCCGTGTTGATGAAAATATCTTGGCAGCTGCGGCGACCAGCAGTGGCAGCAGCAGTGGGATGATGGAGGCAGGGCCTTCCCCTGATCAGCCAGATTGCCTTCTACAGAGGGAGGCCTACTGATGGCTTAGGCCCGTAGTTAGCGGGCCTAAGCCATAAGTAGGACATCCCCTGAGGGCTCCTGGACTGTGAGAGGGGGGAGGTGGGTTGAGGGACCCCCCCCCCACCACCACAGTGCATGAATTTTGTGCACCGGGCCTCTAGTGAATTAGATAAAAGTGAGAAGGAAAAAGAAAATAAACAAAAGTTATAACATGAAATAGAGATAGGAATGAGGAAATCATATGTCACAAAGGGCACAAAACATATAATTAATAGGAAACAGAGAAATGATCTAAATGAGTGAAGTGGGCCAATACAAGATAATGTGAATAGTGGAGACTTTGATCAATTACTTCCTTTAAAGGGACCAATTTTAGCAAAGGGTGGTTAGAATACAGGTCTACTCTTATATTGTGGGAATGTATGTTCCTCTGTGTATGTGTTTATGAAAATTCTGATTGCCCAGAGTTTACCAAAAAACAAACATAGAAGCACACATTTATGGGACAAATTGAATTTCTCAGGAAACCAAATACTGCTCCCCACAGCCCTGCTCCAATTCTGTGTCTAAACATTCTTGCAGCTAATGTATATAGGGAATCTTAGTCAGTTATAGAAATTAAAAATCAAACAAAATCAAACCAGTTGTTAAGGGGAATAATGAGATCAAAAGGAAATAATTCTGCAGGGGCATAGAAAGGACTTTGTGTAAAGTATGGGTGATGTCACTTACTCATCTTTTACTGTAGATATAACAATTAGCCCCTTGATTCACCTTCAGCAGTAGCTGTGAAGGTATATGGTAGTCCTACTGGTGTTGGAAGAAAAATAAGTCACTTAATTGCTAACACAAAATGGCAGATTCTCAATTTTCACCAACCTTAAAAACAGTGAGAATTTCTTAATTCCTTGCATATATATTCAAGTTATTATACATATTCAAAATACCCACAAAAGGACTGAAATATTTATTCAAACATAAGGAACTGTGAATTTTCTTTTTTTTTTTCATTATTTAAAGTGCTTACTACATTTTAAAATGCTGTGAAATGTCACTCAGATCTTTTATTTTTCAGTTTTAAGCATGTAAAATGTCTGTCTAAAACACATAAAAGTCTACAACACTATGCATTACAAGACACTGTAGATTTAATGAATGCTGCTAAAATTGCTAACACTTCTAATACTTTGCATCATTCAATTTCACAGACTGGTAGAACTGCAAGACTTTTGTTCATAATTTCATATTAACGATTTCCATTTTTTTGACATATACCAAACTTGGGTTATATTGTTGCATAACTATTTAATTTAGGTGAATTCCTTAATGCTTTAATATTACTGGTCTTCTTGTTCCTAAGTGTGTTTTTTTCACACATCTTTTAGAGCCTGCTATAAGTTCCCAGGGGGTAATAAACAAGTATAGATTTCATATAGGATGTGTTTTAAAGAATGCATTTGCAAAATATTTCTGTGTGCTTGCAATAAAACTTGCCATTTTTCATTGGAATGTAGTTTAAAGAAGACAGGGATACATTTTTTTCTTCATTTAAAAAATCATTGCTTTTTAGAGAGAGGAATGGAGAGAGAGAGAGAAAGAGACATTGATTGGTAGGCCTTCCTCAAGCTCCCACCTGGGATCAAACCTGCCGCCTTTTGGTATATGGGGAAATGCTCCAACAAACTGAGCCATATCAGCCAAGGCATTTTTTTTTCTTATAATATTCTTCTAAAAACAACCAGTTACTTAATCAGAAATTGATTGAAATCAACCCTTACCTTTCTCTTAAATTAATATTCTTAGAGGGCAAGACTAGCATTTATATATCTTTGAATTCCTAAAACTTGTCATAGTTCATGGTACATAGTAGGCTCTTAGTAAATATATATTAAGTAACTGATTTGTCTATTTATGTGTGGTTGGTTGGAGCAAATACATTGTCTTCTGTTAAGCTAAAATTGTTGTCAGCCTATATTTGTTGACTGTATATAGGCATTTGAAATGTGTGTGTCCTTTTATTCCGGGATTTCTACCAGGTTGCTTTTTCGGCCTATGGGTAAGATTTCTATGCTCCAGATCAGGGGTCCTCAAACTTTTTAAACAGGGGGCCAGCTCACTGTCCCTCAGACCGTTGGAGGGCCGGACTATAGTTTAAAAAAAAACTATGAACAAATTCCTATGCACACTGCACATATCTTATTTTGAGTAAAAAAAACAAAACGGGAACAAATACAATATTTGTATTTGCATATGGCCCGAGGGCCGTAGTTTGAGGACCCCTGGCCAAGACTGTAGCTTCTCTTCATTACTGTATCACCAACAGCTAGTGCTGGGTCACTTGTATAATAAAGTCTCAGTAACATTTTTGAATAAATGAAATGTTTTTGGCGGGCCACATGTGGCCCACGGGCCGTAGTTTGAGGACCCCTGCTCCAGATGAAGCATATTATATTTGAGAAATATTAAGTCTATGGCCTGCTCACTTTTACAAATGTAATTGTTTTCCTTCCCTAGATACTTTTGTTTACATAAAATGGTCTTACGGTCTCACCATTCTGTACCCTTGTTAGATTTTTGTCAGAGAGAGTAGTAATTGAAATTTAAAAAATGGGGGGAAAATGAAAGAAAACAAGTAAACCTGTTGAGTCCCTCAGGCTCTTCTGTTTGGAACAATGTTATTTATTAATCAGTATGAGCCATCCCCTGCTGCTGCAATTATGGGTAGTGGATATTTTTACTTACAGAACTTTTCAAAAAACAATAAACTCTTCTTAGGAATTGTTAATCCCAGAAAAAAAAAATGAGGAAAATTCTTTTTTTCTTTTTCTCTCTTTCTAAGGAGATAACTATAGGAAACAAAGATTTGCTATGTAAACATAAAAAATAGGACTTTTATGTGCTATTTGCACTTAGGTAATTTGAATTTTGAATATACATTTAGAAGGAAGCTTCTGAAACAGAGGTAACATATGAATAAAAATAGAAGGCTTTAGATAAAGACACTGATATCATTAGAAAATACTAGTAGAGAAGGAGGCCAGGTATTTTACTCCAGTAGATAAAAATGAATAAGGGGGGATTAATTATAATTTTAAAGGACTGTACAGATACAATGGCTGCCAAAAGGTTATGATGTGACAGATGCTAAAACAATTCCCTGTCCTTGTATTTCCCTTTGTCAACCAAGCAATTGTGAAATGATGGAACCCTACTTTGAAAGTTTTTTATAAGAACAAGGGATAATCTATACAATACACCTAACCTAGCATGTTGTAACACACAGTAACATGTCAATTAATATTCTCTTTCCCTCATCTTTCTCCTGAAGTCATGGAAGGCTTGGATAAAATTCAAATGTACATTTTAAAGGCTAATATTTAAAATATTGTTTTTCTAAATTGTAAAGCCCCAAAACATAAACTTACCCTAAGAACAGTTGACCATAGGTCTCTGGTTGACTGGATAATCCTGGTTTATGTGGTATTATCACTAGCATTGATTTACATTCTCAAAATTGTCTCAATTTGAATGATAAATTGTATAGTACTTTATTAATAAAGCATATTCAATTGGAGACTTGACTGTGACTAATAGGAAAGTTCTGGAGACAAGATATGGCTTTGATAGTGCTGGATTATAAAAAAATTCATTATGGGGTTACCTGAGGAGCAGCAGAAAATGGGTAGACATATAAAAGACAGAGAAGGCACCTCTTCTTATGGGGAAGGAGTCTGAGCTCAAAAAAAGGAAAATTAATTCACTTATGTCATGTAGGTAAGTGCAGATATAGGACGATAATTAAATTTTCTTTAGTAGAAACATTATTAAAAGAAAAAAATATAAAATAAGTTAGTTTTATTTATTACAATCTCTCTCTCTCTCCCTCCCTCTCTCTTTCTCTCTCTTTCTCTTTGTTAATCCTCACCTGAGGATATTTTTTCCCATTGACTTTTAGAGAGAGTGAAAGAGAGTGGGAGAGACAGAGAGAAACTTCAATGTGAAAGGGACACATCGATTGAGCAATACGAAAAAGGTGTCTGTTCTAGAAAGCTCTGTCTAAAAATGCATCTAGCATAAAATTATCTGCTGCTTCTGGAAGTCTGCGTGTTGATACTGGAAAATGCTGTCCTCTTCCCAGTAAAGAATAAGACATTACCTTAAGGAGTTTGGTGTATGCAAAAGTGTACCTTGTTTGGGATGCTTTTCATGGAAAGTTAACAGAAAGTTAGGTTTGGTTAGAAGCTAACAGCTGGGGAGACAGGAGGTGGAGAGAGGAAGAACCCTAGGAATGTGGCAGGATGCCAAGTCAGAGGGAAGGAGGCAGCTAGTGGGGAATTCCCCATGGCAGGGACTCCGAGACAGAAATGTTTAGCCTTAAAATATAAATCCCTGTCTCTGTGGTGTATTTTTTTCAGTTTATCACAATATTTTATTAGAAGTTTTCTATTTCACAACACCTTCTGTCGATGTGACTGTGGGAAAGTGAGTGATTTGTGAGAGAGAAGAAGCGAGGCCTATCATCTGGCACTGGGGTTTGCAGGTGATGCTCCACAGTGAAGAAAAAGGCGACCTTAGGAACATCTCAGAGTCCTGGGGAGGAACCCCAAAACCCAGGAAAGCTGGTTGCGGTCAGATGAATTCAGAGGTGGATATGAGCCAGGGCTTATTTATCCTAAACATATTAATGAAAGGTAATTTTCAGGGTTGAAATTCCAGCTCACTACTCAGTAAGTACATGGTCTTTGACAAATTACATAATCTCTAAAACCTGTTTGCTTGTATATCACCCTTGGACAATGAGAGGACCCACTGCATAGGATTGCTGGGAAAATTTCATGCAATGATCAATGTTGAGAGACCAATCTTGTGCCTTGCTAGTGGCCAGAATTCTATAGAAGCTAGCCAGAGTAAGTTTTAGCATTAGTATATCATTTTGTATTAAGTGTATTGTTTTTGCTTTCCTTGATGTTATAACATAAATATTTTCCACATCACTGAATATTCTTTAAAAACATAATTTTAATGAATATCTAGTAGTTTGCTCTTTTGAATAATATCTTCAATTTAGTAATTTCTATATTTTTTGCTATTTATACTGTTTCACGTTTTTAAAAATTTATCTTTATTGTTGAAAGTATTGCAGATGTCCCCTTTTTTCCCCTTTGACTACCTCCACCCCACACCTGCTCCCCCTCCCCAGGCCTTCACCACACTATTATGTGTGTCCGTGGGCTATGCAAATATGTATATAAGTGCCCCGGTTAATCCCCCCGCCCCTCCCCCCCACACACACACCTTCTCTCTGAGATTCATCAGTCTGTTCCATGCTTCTATGTCTCTGGATCTATTTTGTTTATTAGATTCTACATATGAGTGAGTTCATGTGATATTTGTCTTTCCCTGAATGGCTTATTTCCCTTAGCATAATATTCTCTAGGTCACTCCATGCTGCCTGGAAAGGTAAGAGATCCTCCTTTACAGCTGCATAGTATTCCATGGGGTAAATGTACCACTGCTTTTTTTATCTACTGATCTACTGATGAGCACTTGGGCCATTTCTAGATCTTAGCTATTGTAAACTGTGCTGCTATGAACATAGGTGTGCATATATTCTTTCTGATTAGTAAAAGACTTATACTCAGAAAACTACAATTTCATCCTACAATACTAGGTATTATTGTCAACTTCCATTTATATTTGTATATTATCAGAACATACATTTGGGTGCAATATACACCATGGTTTCATACAAGTACTGTGGACCGACTATTGGGTTGAATGAAGGAATGAATTACTAATTGATAGACTGGGACTTATCATGTTTTTAGTTCAATTATGCTGAACTCTATTGGGTCAAATATTCCTAGCTTGAACGAGGAAGTGAACCTTCTTACATACAAAGGGGATATTATATTCAATGAAAGGATCTTGAGCAATAATATTACCCAACACCTAATACTGGGGGAGTCTATAAACTGACTGTAAATTAAAACGTGAAAATGAGTGTAGAGAGAAGTGAAATTTAAGCTCTCAATGGGATAATCCTTCAGCTGAAATGGCCTCACACTGTTTTTCTTGGATTATTTTGAGGCTCATTGTATTATCTGAAGGAAGCCTATTGAACAATGATTGACTGATAGTGACCTGCTGCTACACTCATTTTACACAAAAGCTCTGTGCTGCAGTGCTTGGTGAGGCTGCTTATACATTGAAGCCAATTGTGATCTTGAAACAAAATGAAACCACTCACCCACTCCTCAAAGCTTTCAGTATGACACATTTATTATATAATAATTTTAAAGAGAGTCATTTCTCCTGATGGCTAATTATTAACTTTCAAAAATGGATGCTGTACAGATTGCAACCAAATACCTTTACTCTATTGAATGCATGCATTGTCAGGAAATATATTCCACTTTAAAGGGTTTCACAATTTCACTGACACCCAGATCTCTTTGTTCTGGTTTTGGTCTTCCCTCTTACTGCCTCCCCGAAAATTGAAAAACTACCTTATTGAGCTTCATGCTTCCAAATTCCTTGATGTGCATCACTGCACAGAATAAACACTCAGGTGATTGTCAAGCCTTTTTTCTTTCTTTCTTTTTTTTTAATGTTTACTTAAATGTTGTGGAGATGCTATAGCCCAACAACAGTGTTTAAACAGGTGTATCCAGAAATTACATGTGAAAGGTTTTAGTTGCATATCGCATTCCCACCCTAAATTGTAACTTGACTAATGTTCAAATATGGGCCTGAAATTTGAAATTGTATATAGAATCTTTAGAATATTTGAACACATATCCAAGATATTTAGCATATTCAAAGATATATTCTAAAAGGGATAGTATGTCTTCCCTCAATCTATCCCTCCAGGAGGTTTCATTCCATGTTGCTTCCTTCTGCTTCCTTAATACTCTGCACTTCCCTGTCTGCAGACTTATCACTTCACACTGCTCATGTCTATATCACACACACATTAACTTATCAGCTCCTTAATAGCAGGGCTAGTATATTTCTGTATTCCCTTTCCATCCATTCCATAGACCCGTGGTCGGCAAACTGCAGCTCGCGAGCCACATGCGGCTCTTTGGCCCCTTGAGTGTGGCTCTTCCTAAGCCTTAGGAGTACCCTAATTAAGTTAATAACCATGTACCTACCTATACAGTTTAAATTTAAAAAATTTGGCTCTCAAAAGAAATTTCAATCGTACTGTTGATATTTGGCTCTGTTGACTAATGAGTTTGCCGACCACTGCCCTAGACCTAAGTACTCAATAATACATATTAAAAAATTGAGGGAATTAAGGAAAGAAGAAACACCTTTTTGATATATACCTGCACTTAAAAGAGTAATTTATTTTTATCATTTATATTATTTTATATGTAGAAAATATAGATGACATTTATTTTTCTTCACTCCAATCTCAGATTCTTTATTTTATAGCAGGAAAGAAAGAAAAAAATTAAAGGGATTTTAAAATGATAGTATTTTTTATTTCTGAGATCTTTGCATTACTAGATTCTTGAGCTTTGCAGACCTGATTAAGGGAGATTCCCTTCATTCCAAAGGTAAGGAAATGCACTAAAAGGGTTGTTATGAAGGACAGTAACATTAAAGAAATATGTTTTAAGAAAGAATGCACTTTTAAAAGATTACTTTGGCTGCAATACCAAAGATTGTTTAGAAGTGGATAAAGCAAAGGGGAAAAAATCTGTGGGGTGATCAGTGGGAAGCTATTGCAGTAATTCAGGAGAGAGATGAAGATAGCTGATATT
The DNA here is from genome assembly GCF_000412655.1 of Myotis brandtii. Lineage (NCBI taxonomy): Eukaryota > Metazoa > Chordata > Mammalia > Chiroptera > Vespertilionidae > Myotis > Myotis brandtii. The sequence goes on from NW_005371541.1 coordinate 1,917,735, forward strand.
AGGCAGAGGCAAATGTGATTCAGGGGATATTTCAGGAGGTAAAATTAGCAAAACATGGTGATAGATCAGAAATATTGGATGAGGGAGAAGCAGAAATCAAGGATGTACCTCAATTTTCTGGCTTGAACAACCCAAGCAAGAGTGAAAAAAATCTCTAGTTAGAGGCAAGGATACCATTGAGGAATTACCTGCAATCCTGCAAGGTAGAAATTAGATAACTAAGGTAGTCATGGGGACATTAGCAAAATATGGTCAATAGACATTTTGACTGAGAGACAGCATTTCTCCTGTTATTTCTCCATCTGTGCCAAGGCCATGTCTTACTATGTCCCCCAAAATGTATTTCCCAGTTATAGTACTTTCTACTGCATTTAACTCATTAATGACAGCTAACACTTATGCAGCTTTTAGTTTGTGCCAGGCATTGCCTGTCTATCATCTATCTATCTATCATCTATCTATCTATCTATCTATCTATCTATCTATCTATCTTTCTTTCTTTCTTTCTTTCTATCTATCTATCATCATCATCATCTATATCACTTATACACACATATAAATGTACATATGATCTTTGCAACAGGTTTATGATGCATAGCTTCTATTCTTATCTCTAGTTAAAAACAAGATAACTGAATTATTGAGACTGAGTAAATTGCCAAATATCAATCAGTGAACATAAACTGGCTTTTGAAACCAAGCTAACTGGCTCAATGTTTCATGCTCATAAGTATCATACAACATTGCCTCAGGAATTGTGGGATACATTTGTGGGTATATGGCTAGCAAGGAGAATTACATTAGGCCTCATCATCTCACCTTTCTGGGCCCTCAATTTTCTTGTATTGATTCAGGCCCCTGGTGGTCCACATGCCTCAAACACCCGAGTAAGGGAATATTGGATTACACTGTGGGGTGTGTGGTTTTAAAACACTGTTCAGGGGGTTCTAATACACCTTGCCCTACTCTCTCATCAACTCAGGGAACATCACTGCATTGGATGGCTCGCATGGAAGGTAAAGTCATTAAATTGAAGTTACAGAGGATGTAACAGTGTGCTCGATACATACCACAAACTTAAAAATACTCAACTTGTAGGTGACCCCATTATTCATTTGAAGGTTTACCTTGCAGATATATTTTGCATAAAATGCCTAATTTTTAATGTTAAATTTTGCTCTGCTGGCAAGGACAAACTCTATGACCTTTAATTAACTAATTCATTAATGAATTATAGTAACAAAAACAAAGCATCATGATTGTAAGTAGCTGTTGCTCTTTTTCAATATTTTCCTCCTTACTCTAACGGAAGAACATTATGTTTGCCTTACTTTCACATACAGAATTATGGGGAGCTGGACTAAAATCCACACCTTTATGATCAACTTGTCAATAACACCACCTTAGGCAGGTTTTCAATGATGCCAAACATAGACACAGCTAAGCACAAACTCTGGAATCTGAAGCAAATTGCTTTTACTCCCTGTAGTCATGTTCATTTTCTCCTTATATATCTCCTGAGAGGAGCTATTTCTATCACATTTCCTTCAATATAATACCTTTATGCTTAAAGTGTATTGAATTAACTGTGGAAGAGCAATCACCCAGAATGCTTACCAATAAATGAAGATCTGTAATTTGGCTTATTTAAAATAAGTTGATGGGCTCAATACCTTGGAGAGAGGTTCTCTCTTAAACAGAACTTGTCTCTACCTTTGGCCCTGATATATGTTTTTTTTGTTTTGTTTTTTGGATTTTTTTTATTTATTTAAGGAATTACATATGTGTCCTTACCCCCTCATTACTCCCCCCCACTAATGCCCTCACCCCCCTGGTGTCTGTGTCCATTAGTTAGGATTATATGCATGCATACAAGTCCTTTGGTTGATCTCTCTCCATTACCCCCACCCTCCCCTACCTTCCCTCTGAGGTTTGACCGTCTGATCCATACTTCTCTGTCTCTCGGTCTGCTTTTGTTCATCAGTTTATGTTGTTCATTATATTCCACAACTGAGTGAGATCATGTGATATTTATCTTTCTCTGACTGGCTTATTTCACTTAGCATAATGCTCTCCAGTTCCATCCATGCTGCTGCAAATGGTAAGAATGCCTTATTTTTTACTGCAGCATAGTATTCCATTGTGTAGATGTAACACAGTTTTCTAATCCACTCATCTCTGATGGGCACCTAGGCTGTTTCCAAATCTTAGCTATGTCAAATTGTGCTGCTATGAACATAGGGGTGCATATATCCTTTCTGGGGGGTGTTTCCAGTTTCTTGGGATATATTCCCAGAAGTGGGATCACTGGGTCAAATGGGAGTTTCATTTTTAGTTTTTTAAGGAAACTCCATACTGTTCTCCACAGTGGCTACACCAGTCTGCATTTCCATCAGCAGTGCACGGGGGTCCCTTTTTCTCCGCATCCTCACCAGCGCTTGTCATTTGTTGATTTGTTGATGATAGCCATTCTAACAGGTGTGAGATGATACCACATTGTTGTTTTGATTTGCATCTCTCGGATGATTAGTGACTTTGAGCATGTTTTCATATGTCTCTTGGCCTTCCTTCTGATATATGTTTTGTTCACTATGCTTAGCAGAAACTCTAACGTTGATGGACCCAGAGGGCCAAGGCTTGTCAAAGAGTAGTGATCACTGAGTAATATTCAACCAATCCTAGGCTTCAACAGAATGGATGATTCCTTTTCTGTCAATTAAGTATTACCCACCACCCCTCCCCAAATATGTTTATCCATTATTTATTTAAAGTTTGAATTAGAACACATACATTGTGAAGGAAAATGAAGTACCTTAATTGGCTTTGCCTCCTACACTTATAACAATGGAAAATTCAATGAAAAGAGCAACATAATGCATTATTTTATGGACAAAGAAAACAACAGAATCAGAAATAAAGCATAGTTTTCAAATTTACTGAGTGATCTTGATCTTTAACAGTTAAGTACCATTTTTTTTGTTGTTTGCCTGATCTATGTACAGCTACAGAAAAAAGGGGCTGGTGTTGCTATAGAAATACCTAGCATGAACCTGCTATTTGGATAATAATAGTGAAAAATGTGATATGAAGGTCTGGAAATGCATGGGGGATAATATTGTTAGAATGGAGACAATCTTAACTGGTCATTTCATGTTCTGCCAGTAACAATCCAGGGAGAAGTAGGGAAATCTGTTATCATTGACATTATATGCAGTCTTTTTCTCTAACACAGGTCAGCATAGTAACTATTAATATTTCCCTGCATATCATATTATGCTCTGAAAGTTGCCTCATTATATGTATATCAAATAACAAGTGGTAATGCAGTTAGAAAACCAGTATTGTGACTATGAGATGACAGTATTTCATTTTTATAACTTTGGCTTCCTAATCACTGAAATAAATTATTTCCCCAGAGATGATATTCCCCCCCCCCCCCCCCCCCAGAAGCTAGAAATCTTTCTCTGTGTTAACATTAGCAAGAATCATCCAAGGAAAAACTTGCAGGTAATTTCTTGCTGGTAAGCCCCCTCTCCCTGTTACATCTGGGACATCCTCATTCTTCATGGCATAGCTTAATTATTGATTACTCTGCTCTCTCTTCCCTTTTGTCAACTCTCCTGCTCAGAAAAAGCATTCACTATCCATCCATCCATTCATACATCTGTTTATCCATGCTTCTATTTATTTCCTCAACATTTATTATTAGAACGCTTGTCATGTTCATAACTATCTTCCAGATATAGTGAATAGTGACACCATTGCTGTCTTTATTAGTTAAAGTTTGCTGAGGAAAAGAGAGAAGTGGCCATGGCCAGTCATGATTCTTAGTGCTATCCTTCGGAGGAAGAATGCAGTGCTATCAGAGCGCTTGGGATGGTAATTTAAACAGTCTTGCAAGGTCAAACAGTGTTTCCTGGAGGACATCAGAGGCATCTAAACTGAGACCCGAAGAGTAAGATTTACAGCGGTTCTCATCCTGTGGGTCGCGACCACTTTGGGGGTCAAACGACCCTTTCACAGGGGTCGCCTAAGACCATAGGAAAACACATATATAATTACATATTGGTTTTGTGATTAATCACTATGCTTTAATTATGTTCAATTTATAACAATGAAATTGGGGGTCTGAGATTTTGTTGCCTACATATGCCGAAGCAATTTCTTCACTGATACTGCTCCTAGGGCATTGGAAACTAAAGAGAAAATAAGCAAATGGGACTACATCAAAATAAAAAGCTTCTGCACAGCAAAAGAAACCATCAACAAAACAACAAGAAAGCC
>NW_005371541.1:1922409-1930360 GCF_000412655.1 Myotis brandtii
AAGATCTGGAAACAGCCTAAGTGCCCATCAGCAGATGAGTGGATTAGAAAACTGTGGTACATCTACACAATGGAATACTATGCTGCAGTAAAAAAGAAGGCATTCTTACCATTTGCAACAGCATGGATGGAACTGGAGAGCATTATGCTAAGTGAAATAAGCCAGTCAATAAAAGAAAAATACCACATGATCTCACTCATTTATGGATAATAAAGACCATTATAAACTGACGAACAAAAATAGATACAGAGGCAGAGCAGCATCGAACAGACTGTCAAACTACAGCGGGAAGGCCGGGGAGGGTTGGGGGGCAGTAGGGGGTGGTAAGAGATCAACCAAAGGACTTGTATGCATGCATATAAGCATAACCAATGGACACAAGACACTGAGGGGTAGGGGAGGCCGGGGGAATGTCAAAGGGTGGGGGAAAAAAGGAGACATATGTAATACCCTTTGTAATACTTTAAGCAATAAAACAAAACAAAACAAAAACAAAACAAAACACATAGACACAAACAACAGTGTGGTGATAGCCAGAAGGAAAGGGGGACAGGTGGAGGTGGACAATGGGGGCGGGGTGGAGAAGGAAAGAATATTTGCTTGGGGTGATGGGCACACAATGCAGTGTGCAGATGATGTTTTATTGACTGGTGCACTTGAAACCTGTATGCTTTTGTAAACCAATCTCACCCCAATAAATTCAATTAAAAAAAAGAAATTGGGGGTCACCACAACATGAGGAACTGCATTAAAGGGTCGCGGCATTAGGAAGGTTGAGAACCACTGAAAAGGAGCAGTAAAATGGGAGGAATAGGGAGAATGTTCCAGGTTAAAGACTAGCATGAATTATGGCCAGAAGGCAAAAATATGCAAAGGAAATTAAAAGAAGTTCCACATTTTTGTAGAATAGAAAGATTAAGAATGGTGAACAAACCCTGGAGAGGTAATCTGAGTCCAGATCATTCAAGGTCCAGCCAAATCTCTGTTTGAGGATTTGGATATAGGCAAAAGTGATAAGGAACCACTTAAGGGTTTTACATGATTTGGAGTTTCAAATATTACTGTTAATATTATAGATGTGACCTAGCTGATGTGGCTCAGAGGTTGAGCATCGACCTATGAACCAGGAAGTCATGGTTTGATTCCTAGTGAGGGCACATGCCTGGTTTGGGGACTCGATCTCCAATAAGGGGCTTGCAGAAGGCAGCTGATCAATGATTCTCTCTCATCATTGATGTTTCAGTCTCTCTTCCTCTCCCCCTTCTTCTCTGAAATCAATAAAAATATATTTTAAAAAATATTATAGATATGGATTAGAGCGGGAACTACTCAGGGAAATTTTGATTGTTTCTGGGATCTGATCATGAGATAATGATGACGCTCCTAAAATAGGAGCTTGAAGATGGATTCCCAAGATTTAGGAAGTACAATTGGCAGTGATTGGATGTTGGTGGCTAGCGATAGGAAGGCATCAAAGATGATTTCTGAGTTGACTTCCAAGTCAGATTATAACCAGTTACTTAAGAGGGGTGAAACCAGAAGAGATGGATGGCCCTAGTCACCAAACTGGTCATATTGCTGGGGTGTGGGTTTTGTAAAAGGATGATGAGATCCATTTTGGCCTTGCTCAGTGTGAGCTATCAATGGGACATCAAGATGGAGGTGCCTAGAAAACAGCATTTGGAATGCAGCTGTACAGAGTGGGGAAGAGCACTCAAAGAGAGTGTGAAGGGTGAGGGGAGAAGCTGTCTGAGAACATACCAAAAGTTCCAGGAAATACAAAAGGGGAGGAGCCAGCATAGAAAACTGATTGAGAAGTAGTGGGCAAAGAGGCACAAAGAAACCTGGGGGAGAATGTTGGAGAAGCTATTTCAACAATTACTATTCATTATAGCTCTATATGAATTTACTTGTCTCCTTCACTAGAATTCAATTTCTTAAGGACAAGAACCATGCCTTTGTATGGCTTGATTCTAGAATAGTATCTGGCACTCAGTAAATAATCAGTACATGCATATTGAATGGAAAAAAAGTACAGTGTTCAATAATTGAGGTGATGTTATAATTTGTTATTTTTGTGAAGCAGTAAAACATTTCAATCATCAGGACTGATGAATTCAGATATAGACGGGGCTGTCTGTGGAGGGAGTATGTGTCATTCTCATTGCAATAGTTTACATTCATCTAAATGATCTAAACTTGTGTAACCCTGGGCTTGGGTTAAGAGATCTGTAATAGATGGCAGGTTGCAATTGTGCAGAAGAAAAGCAGTCCCTGGAAGAAATAATGTCGGTCACAACGAACCAGTGTAGATTCCAAGACATTCTGATCAAATTAAGAAAAACATGTCAAATAAGTTGGAAACCATGGGCCATAGGGAAAATGTTGTAATAGGAATCTTGCCGGAAAGAGCCTGTCCAATCAGTTTAGGCAGGAGGTATGTGCCAGGATAGAATGATTTATGTGGAAATTTTGAAAACCTGATCCACACCCTATTGAAATTAGTGGATCATGGGAATAATATGTGGTTATTATGTCCAAAGTCAAAGGGTTTGGTTTACTATTCTCAGTAGACTATCAAGCAGGTAGTGAAGGAGATGAGAATATTCCTCCCAGAGAAAGCAACATAAAGGCCAAAATTTCTCATAAAAGCAGAATGCATTTGAAAATCAGTAAGTTTGATACCTAGTTTATAGGCAGTTGTGTGTAATGGAAAGAGGACATATTTTGGAGTCCCACTAAATGGTTTTCAAATCTCGATGTAGCAAAAATGAAATTATATGACCTTTAGAAGGATATTTAACCTCTTGGGTGTCACAGTTTTCTCATTTGTAAAATTGGCATATTTCCCAACTTTTCAGGTTGTTCTGAGTTGATTAACTCATGAAATGTATATAAAGGGCCTTGGCAGTGTCAGGATTGTAGGTGCTCAATAAAACCTGATTTTTCCAATATGTGACCATACTTTCCAAATGGCATTCGGTTATACCACAGGCATGTAAAGATAGTGGTACTATTTTATTGGTTATTAAATCTTTATGTATTTTTAAAAGATATATTTTTCCAAATTATTTAAAGAGCAAACAAATCTCATTTAACCCTGAAATTGCATTCTATGATATAGATGCAGGTTAAAGCAATCGTGATAGCCCAGCTGCTGTGGCTTAGTGGTTGTCTGTGGATCTATGAACCAGGAGGTCAGGGTTCAAATCCCAGTTAGGACACATGCCCAGGTTGTGGGCTCGATCCTCAGTAGGGGGCGTGCAGGAGGCAGCTGATGGATGATTCTATCTCATCATTGATGTTTCTATCTCTCCCTCTCCTTTCCTCTCTGAAATCAGTAAAAAAATATATTTTTAAAAGCAGTTATGATAGACAACTTATATGATTCTGTAACTTGTATTTCTCTGCCTTAACACACACTATAGCAATAACAATGATAACAACAAAAACATATGTTCATAACCAAAATAAATATTAACTTGTGATATATGCTGTAAGCAAAACTTTTCCTGGAAATACAGGCAAAGTGAATAGATAAGATTTTATATTAGTCTGGCATGATGGAGAGTCAGAAGTTATAAGGAAGGTCACAGGAAATTGAAAAAATTGCTGCCAGCTATTTTCAGCAATGCCACAGAAAGCAAGAGAACCCAGGGGTCTCCAAGTTAGTAAACTAAACTTAATTACTGCCTACATATGGAACAAAGTATTACTTAATAAGGAATTATAAGAAAACACACAAGTAAAGAGCAAAAAAAGCGATGTAAGTGAAAAAGTCTTCCCAAGATTCTTAAACTAGAATGACAAAACATAGCAACAAAGGCATGTGTTTGTATTGTAAACGTAAAGTGAATTGAATAGAATTCCTATGAAAATTGTCTGACTTGGGTTTGACATTGATGAAACTTTAGAATCACATCAACCCTCTGAGATATGATGCTATGAGTTGTTAAACTAATGAAACTTTCTTGTCTTATCGATGGTGTTACTGTTTATTTCCTATACTAGTGGCCCAGTGCACAAAATTCATGCACATTAAAAGGGAATTAATTAGAGGAAATATTTTAATATTGCTATTTGCCCTTTCTCTATAGTAGAAGTGTCAGAGATGAAAGAAAATTAGTAAAATGTATATGAAAATCTCCCTCCTGTTAGAGTCTGGGGCACACTGCGGAACCCAGAGTCAAGTCCCCGCCCACTACCCGCATGTGCTTCAAAAATGCTGGAGACCCAGACCCGGCCAGCCCCACCCCCATTGGGTGAGACCCAGACCCGGCCATCCGCAACCCTGTTAAGTCCCTCTGGGCGGGGGTCGCAACCTCAGGTCCCCCGGTCAAGTGCTGGGTGGGGTGCTGCAGTGTCAGGTTCCCCATCAAGCCCCGCCGGGCAGGGGGTGTGACCTGAGGTCCCCTGTCAAGCCCTGCTGGGTAGGAGGCATGGCCTGAAGTCTCCCGGCCTGGCACCAGGGCGGGGTCGTGGCCTGAGGTCCCCAGTCAAGTCCCGCCAGGCAGGGGGAGCGGCCTGAGGTCCCCTGTCCTGGCCAGGCGCCATGCAGCCTCAGGTCTCTGCTGTTCTGTCGTGATGTTACAGCATCGCGGCTAATTTGCATATTCCTTTATTGTTAGTATAGATTCTTCCACTAGGATAGAGTTCCATGCTGACTTCTTTATCCCCATAGTGACTGGCACCAAGTTGGTGCTTGAGTAAAATTTAATAAATATCAGCTGCAAAGTAGTTCTAAAAGTTCGTAATACTACATAGTATAGAGCTCAGTACACTGACTTCTCTTCCTTCTCCTACTGTACTTTTAGAGAAGGCATAGTTGGCATGGTTCTGGCTGTTACCTACTTTGATAGGATACTGGGATTTGGGGCTCACTGAGAGTCTCTTCTATTCCAACCCCAAATTCCAGTCTTGGAGGACCATTTCTTTAAAAATTCAAAGATATGATGCTTTAGATCAGTGATGGCGAACCTATGACATGTGTGTCAGAGGTGACACGCGAACTCATTTTTTTGGTTGATTTTTCTTTGTTAAATGGCATTTAAATATATAAAATAAATATTAAAAATATAAGTCTTTGTTTTACTATGGTTGCAAATATCAAAAAATTTATATATGTGACACGGCACCAGAGTTAAGTTAGGGTTTTTCAAAATGCTGGCACGCCGAGCTCAAAAGGTTCGCCATCACTGCTTTAGATTAACAATGAAATATAATGATATTTATTATAAACTTTATGATGGCAGGAAAGACATTCCTTTTGTTCACAATTACAACCTACTTCATAGCAGTAAGTAGTACAAAACAATACCCGTTTGTTGAATAATGAATGATTAATCGTGATGATTATAATAAAAAATGTTTCTTAATAGGTTATGTTCTGTCATTCTGATAAACATTTTAATTAACATCTATTCTAATATCTTATATAATAATTTGGGTTACATACTATTATTACCCCCTCACTCAGTTCAAAACTGAGAAAAAAGACTGAGAGGAATGAGATAATAAGTTTCATAAACTCATATAGGTAACAAGTACAGAGCTGGGACTTGAATCAAGGGTTTTCAGATTCTAGAACCATACTCTTAAATTCACCAGCATTCCTTTGGACAAGGCCTCGATTCCTTTTTCATGCCAGTTGTATTTTGTGTGTGTGTCATCCTCACTGGCTGCACCCTTCAGTGGAAGTGTAGGTAGCCCTATCTGTGGGTACTGACACCAGGTTTACTAGTAAGCACCTCAAGGTTTCCTTTTTCAAGAATGTAAAACACAGTTGTTATAAAACTGACTTTTGATCCTCTTAGATTGTCTGATAAGCCACGTATAATGTCTGAGCTAATCTTTTCTGAAAGCTCTTTGGGAAAATTGCTGTTAACACTCACGTCTGACAGTTTAATGCTATTACACTACAAAATATATGTTCTTTCCCCAAATAAACATGCTTTACAATAGCAATACAGATGTCCACAAGGGGCAAGGTTATCAGGAGACAATTAGACCCCAGAGAGATTACAGGTTCTTAGATCATGAGATCAGTATTGCAAGCCTGCCTTATTAAATAATTGTAAGAAGGTAAAAGTCAACTATAAATACACACATTTCCCTGTAATTATTTTTAAAAGTACAAACCCAAGGTACATGCCGATGTGCTCAGATGATAAGGTCTCTCTCTCCATTACCTAAGATGTCTAAATATAACTTAGAAAACCAACTTTCAAACTGAATTTTAAATAATGTGAAAGGAAAGACACTTCCTTCTTCCTTTGTAACATTTTTTAGATTAGCTGTTTTAAGGACATTTAAAACCCTGGCAAATGAATGGTTGGGCTCCAATAAATAATTCTCCTACCCTGCTTCATATTCCATAAAATATATAAAACAAATATCACATGATCTCCCTTATATGTGGAACCTAATGAACAAATAAAATTGACAAACAAAATAGGACCATGCAGATGGAAGCATGGGGCAGACTGACAGATCTCGGAGGGAAGCGGGGAGGGAGGGTGGGAAGAGATTAATCAACGAGCTTACATGCAGACTGTATATGCATAACTCATGGACACAGACAATAGAGAGGTGAAGGCCTGGCGTGGGGCCCAGGAAGGTGGATGGAAGAAAAGGAGGGAAAATGGGGGGTCATCTATAATACTCTTAACAGTAAAATAAATTTTTAAAATAAAATATTTATTATTTCCTAAAACACACACACACACACACACACACACACACACACACACACACACACACACCAAGAAAATACTAACTATGTGTAATTCTCCAAATATGTCTCTGTATTATATTTTTAGCAGTGGGGGGTTAGTGACACTAACTTTAGTTAAGTTCTGATAACCTACTCCCATCGGACCAGCCTGTCTCTGTATTTTTTACATAATATTCCCTTGCCCTGAAAGATCTTCCCCTCCCCCTCTACTAAAGTAGTTAACCTGAAGTTGACATCAACCTGAGAAACGTCTGCATCTTCAAAAGTGGCCTTCTTGTCAGGCTTGTGAAACTTTCCCCGGCTACCACTAACCATCCCATCTCCTCAACCTCAGAATGTTTAAATATTTCTTCTTTGGTGATTAATTTTATTCACATAGTTATCTGTGTGCATTACACTATACATGTATAGACATTTGACTACATTAGATCAAGAACAAGAAGCATAAGCCACCAGTCTCTACCACAGTGCTGAGCGCAAAGCATGTCCTCAGTAAGTATGTGTTAAAGAAATGAATGAATAGATGGATAAGGTGAGGTTGTCTAAAGCAGGTAAAGCTCAGCCATACACAAGGGGAATGCTTTTCCTTAGATGACAGGTCCATCGTTCACTGCTTCCATCCTCAGTCCCAGAGTAGGGCTTTTAGGGCTGTTCTCCTATCAAGAGGGGATGGAGTCAAGTGGAAGGTTTGGAACATTAAGATTCACATTCCTATGCAAACAGCAGTCATTTGTATTTAAGCTCCCTGAGGGACCTGGCTTGTCTTATTTGATGCTGTATCCACAGTGCCTAGAACACCGCTTGGTACAAAGCAGTCCGCACCTGACTTCAAACCTCCGGGGATTCTTTTCCATTTGTTGCTCTTAAAGCAGTTACATAACTTTCCCAGACCATCTCAGATAATTAGTAGTGAACCCGAAATGCAAAATAAGATCTTCTGTGTCCAAGTATATGCATTTTCCATGAGATTATTTCCAGTTTCTAATCAATTCCAGTGAATATGACCATATCAAAGTGCTACTTATCTTTGAACTTGACCTTCTTCAGAATCTCAAGAGACATGTTTAAGAAGTATCTTCTTCCTTCTGGACCTGGATGCATTTTATAGTTTCCAGATTCTGAAATCCCACCCTAATCAAGAAACTGGTTATTTCTACCCCTTCCCCAGGTTTACTGAAGTGCAGTTGACAAATAAAAAATAATAAAATTATATATATA
>NW_005371541.1:1930539-1934004 GCF_000412655.1 Myotis brandtii
ATAATTTAATATACATATATATTGTGAAATGATTACCATAATCAAGTTAATTGATATATCCATTGCATAGTTACCTTTTTTGGTAACTTATATATTTTTTTCTATTGAACATATACCAGTAACCTAACAGAAGGCATTGCACACGAAGTATTTTTAGGTGCATAAAATCTCTGAATTCAGGCAACAGAGACTAACTACAAAGCACTGTCTTGCCCCATTGTTTGCTATAACCATGTACTTTGTAGACTATGTTATTATATGTTTGTAGTTCAAAATTGTATTCATTCCACTATTCACTGTATTTCTTTTCAATGCCACATTCAATTAACAAGGATTCCTTTACGTTTATACTTTCAGGACCTTCACTTCAAAATTTTAACAGAAATTTAAGCCTAACAGTAAGAACAACAATTCTTGTCGTGGTTTTGAAGCTTGCTCACTGGCCATAGATCTCTCTGTTGAATTGAAATATCCAGAGCTTTTCCAGACACAGAGAGAGAAGAAATATTTTCCAAACTTAGATTTTCCTGTGTTTATTTTAGTCAAGATAAGATAAGTTGTGCTATAAGAACAAATAAGCCTATGAATCGTGATGTTTTAGCAGCAACAAAAAGTAATATTTGTTTACGTTGCATATCTAAAATGGGCCATTTCTTAGGCTTGGAGTTGGGGTATCGGCTAGACAGGATCACTCAGAGACTAAAGCTGATAGAAGCTGCACAATATTGTGGCTGTACCATCTGGAACATGAGGACCCGGGCTGGCTCTGGGATGGGAAGAGATGGCATGGGGCTGGTATGCCAGTTCTTAAATGCCTCAGCCCTAGAGAAACATTTGTAGATTCTGTGCACATTTCTTTGCCTCTTTGGCCTCCAAAAAACTGGCAAGGAAGTTTAGGATATGTGAGAGAGCAAAGACACATGCATTGATGTATAGCCTTTGCTATACAAACCATCGAAATGTATTTTGAAGTAAACTAAACAAGTATGACCCTTGAGTCTAAGAACAAACTTGCAAGACAGATGTAGATTTGCCAGTAATTTAGTTTCCAGTTCGTTAACAAACAAAATAAAAGTTTTTGGATAAATGGTGTTACACATGGTTCATATTGGTTGTTGGATGACAAAGAAAGGAAAAAAAACAAAACACCATATTGTGAATGTCATGAGATATTCTTGAAAGAGTATCTTAAAAATAGTACCTTTTTATTTAGCACATTTTTTTTTCTAGCTGAAATATTGAAACATTAGCCTAGGACAGTGATGACAAACCTTTTGAGCTTGGCGTGTCAGCATTTTGAAAAACCCTAACATAACTCTGGTGCCGTGTCACATATAGAAATTTTTTGATATTTGCAATCATAGTAAAACAAAGACTTATATTTTTGATATTTATTTTATATATTTAAATGCCATTTAACAAAGAAAAATCAACCAAAAAAACGAGTTCACGTGTCACCTCTGACACGCATGTCATAGGTTCTCCATCACTGCCCTAGGCCCTCTTTCTCTCCTTTACCTTCCTTTAGTAAACAGAATCTTAGCTACTGATTCAGTGAAAATGAATGACTTCCATCCACAGTTTTTAATGGAGAAAGGGGCTTATACTGAATAAAGATAAGAATATCGCCCTAGCTGGTTTTGCTCAGTGGATAGAGCATCAGCCTACAGACTGAAGGGTCCTGGGTTCGATTCTAGTCAAGGGCACATGCCCGGATTGCAGGCTCAATCCCCAGTAGGGGCCATGCAGGAGGCATTGAGTCAATGATTCTCTCTCATCATTGATGTTTCTATCTCTCATTCCCTGTTAGTCTCTGAAATCAATAAAAATATATTAAAAAATAATAATATAGCTCAGCTGGTGTGGCTCAGTGGTTGAGTGTCCACCTCTGAATCAAGAGGCCATGCATGGTTTGATTCCTGGTCAGGGCACATGCCCAAATTGTGGGTTTGATCCCCAGTAGGGGGTGTGCAAGAGGCAGCCAATCAATGATGTAAAAATACATATACATACATATGTATGTACACAAGTTATCTATAATAATAAGCATAATATGCTAATTAGACTGGATGTCCTTCAGGGGGAAGCCGCAGCGGTGGTGGGGGGCCGAGGCAGAGGCCCCCAGCCGCGGCAACAGTGGGGGCCAAGTCCCTTGCATGAATTTGGTGCATCAAGCCTCTAATATATATATATATATATAATATAGAGTGTTCACAAATGTCATATTGTAGCAAGAAACAGTTCATCCTCAACGATGAATCATGATAGCAGGTGTTATCCTCCCTACCACCTCCACTAGACATACTAATAGTTTTGGGAGGTCAATATTTTTCTTTCACTCATTTGTTTATTTACTCATTCAAAACAAATAGTATGTGCATACAGTATGCCATGTTTAATTCTAACTCTGCAAATATAGAAATATAGAAATCAGACAAGATCCTTGTTGAAACCAGTATTACAAGGAATGTTAAAAAAAAACTGTTTTAAGAAGAAGAATATAAAAAATATGAATAATAAATGGCAATAACTACATAACTTATCAATAGTTACTTTAATGTAAATGGAATAAATGTTCCAATCAAAAGACATAGGGTTGCTTAATGGCTAAGAAAACAAAACCCATACCCATACTGCCTACAAAAGACTCCCTTCAGATCAAAAGACAAACACAGACTGAAAAGAAGAGGGTGGGAAAAGTTATTTCATGCAAATGGAAGTGAAATAAAAGCTGTGATAGCAATACTTACATCAAACAAAATATAACAAAGGCTATAACAAGAGACAAGGAAGGACATCTCATATACAATGGTCAAAATATGGAAGCAAACTAAGTGTGTCCATCAATAGGCCATTGGATAAAGAAGATGTGGTACGTATATATAGCAGAATACTAGTTGGCCATAAAATAAATCTTGCCATTTATAACAACATGAATGAACCTAGTCAGACTGAGAAATACAAATACCATGTGATTTCATTTGTATGTAGAGTTTAAAGAACAGAATAAATGAGCAAACAAAACAGAAAAATATTCATAGATGTAGAGAGCAAACTGGTGGTTACCAGATGAGAGGGTTTTGGGTGCTGGGTGAAAAAGGTGAAGCGATCAAGAAGTGCAGATTGGCAGCCACAAAATAGTCACAGGGATGTAAAGTATGGGATAGGGATTATAGTAAGAAATATTGTAATAGCTGTGTATGGTGCCACGTGGATACTAGACTTATCAGGAACATTTCATCTACACTAATAAAAGAGAAACATGCTAATTAGCGTACGACCGCTACCCTTCCCATTGGATAATCAGCATATCCTTATGCAAATTAACTGTCAGCCAAGATGGTGGCCGGCAGCCATGCACTGAAGCGAACAGGGAGGCTTGCTTGCTCCAGTGACTGCAGACTCCAACGTTCCCCGCTTGACTTGCCGGCCTCTGAGTTGCAACTCTAAGCAACTATGTACTAT
>NW_005371541.1:1935120-1955034 GCF_000412655.1 Myotis brandtii
GGGGCGGCGCCCCAACTCCCCAATCGGCCCTGCTCTGAGCCTGACCAGGGGCTGCACTTAGGGATTGGGCCTGCCCTCTGCCACCTGGGAGCAGGCCTAAGCCAGCAGGTCGTTATCTCCTGAGGGGTCCCAGACTGTGAGAGGGCACAGGCCAGGCTGGGGGACCCCCCTCCCCACCCCCCCCAGAGCGCACAAATTTTTGTGCACCGGGCCTCTAGTAAGTAATATAAATGTCTAACCACTATGATGCACACCTGAAACAAATATAATATTGAATGTCACCTGTGATTGAAAAAATAAAAAAAAAATTAAAAGATCCTTGTTGATACGTAACATAAATTCTAATATGGCAGTAGAAATCCAAGAGGCATACTGAGAAGAAAATAAATCAAATAAAACATGCCAATGGGACAGAGAGTGACTGGTAAAAATTGTTCAAAGATATGCAGTTATTCAATATGATGGAACAAAGTGGAGACTATTGCATTTGGCATTTGAGATTTTATTATTGCCCCTGGTTGAGGAGGGAAGAAATCAAATGGCAACTTGTCGAGTGAAATGTGATGAAATGACAGTGAACAGAAGATGCTCTTTTAACGAAGTTGTTTATGAAGAAATGTCAGTTGCTTGTGGAGGAGGCAATGGTGAAGGCAGGACTTTGTCATATTTTGTTCTTTACAATAAGGAGGTGAATCTGTATTTCTCCTGGCACTCCTATATTTCCCTTATACCTTTTGTAAAAATATCTTTGCTCTAATAGAAAGATAGGTCCTATTTATGGAGCACTTACTATGAGTTTGACAATGTCACCTAACTGTCACAACAATTTAGGGAATTATCAATATTCCTTTTTCCTTAAGTAGCTGACAGGCCCTTCGGGTGGTCCCTGCCTCATGGAGTTCATGCCCTTGTTGATCAATGTCCTGAGTGTGAGGAGAACCCACGAGAAATGGCAATGAGAATGGAATATACATAATTACAGGTACGTGATGATACTGCATTAGATTATAACACCTGTGTTACTGGAGTCTCCCTCTCTTGCTGGCTTTGAAGACATTGAACTCCATACTGGGGCGTCCCATGTGGCAAGAAGTGGCAGGTGGCTTCTAGGAGATGAGAGGGGCCTCTGGCCTACAGTCAGCAAAAAACTGAAATCTTCAGTCCTACAGCTGCAAGGAATTGAATTTTGTTAACAACAGGAGTGAAAATAGAAGCAGATCCTTTCCTAGTCATGTCTCAAGTGAGCCTGTAGACCAGGCCACTTTGACAGCAACCTTGTGAGACATCAAATAGAGGATCCAGCTAAGCTATGCCCAGGATTCTTGGCCTGCAAAGTAAAGACAGTAATACTTTTAGCATTTATTTTGAAGATGAAATTATGTGTTATGTATAAAAAGCCTAAAACCATATAGACGCCTAAAAAGCATTTTTATTCCATGTATTTTATTCCCCTACCATGTGACACTACCTATACTAGTATGAGTCTCACAGTGATAGGATGAGCCATTTTTATCATGTTTGAGAATCTCTTTTGCTTGTCTTAAGGAAGCCAATACATCTTATTTTTTTTAAAAAAAAATGTTTTATTGATTTTAGTGAAAGAGGAAGGGATAGCGAGAGAGAAACATCAATGAGAGAGAAACATCAATCGGCTGCCTCCTGCACACCCCCTACTGGGAATCGAGCCCTCAACCTGGGCATATGCCTTGACCAGGAATCGAACTGGGGACCTCTTGGTTTCTGGGTCAACACTCAACCACTGAGCCACACCAGACAGGTACCAACAACTCTTTGAATGTGACACTGGCTTTTAATTTTATCTGTTTTAACATAGATGAAAGTTAGAGTTATGTGCTAAAACACTGCACACTCATATGGCATTTTTATAACCAAGTAGGAAATTCATCTAGTCCAGCTCTTCCTAAAGGCAGTGGTGAAGGAGTTAAAGGGGACAGCTGCTGGCAAGTCCCCTTAAATCAAGTGCCTGTTACTAACAATGGAAAACTAGTCATGGGGAGGGGTGATGGCAGGAGGAGGTGAAATAAATAGTCCTTCTCCCAAGCACAGATCTCACTTCTATAGGCAAGAGGGGAATCGCAGAGGCACTCATAAAGGATCCTTTATGCAAAGCATTTCAAAGGGTTATGATGAAACTTCAATATAAAATACACTCTTAGCATATTAGCTGGGAGCTAAGGCTAGACAAATAAGAACATTTTCAATTTGCTCTTAAAAGTCTCCAAGGAGCTGGAAGTTCTTACCAGCTGCAGAGAGAAAAAAGGTGAGCTTGAATGCAGCCTGAAGAAAATAGCCCGTCCTTATTGAATCAAGTTGAACAGGGGCCACTACTGGAAAGCAAATCCCTGAAGATGGATGGTATGTGAGCAGCAAGAGTCTCTGAAGAGGAAGAGAGGATTGGCTTGTAGAAATCTCTGAAAATCAGGGATGAAGTCTATAAATGAGTCAAGGATCTCAGAGAAAAGAAAGACCACTTCATTAAGTGCAGACAATAAATACCGCTGGGTCCCCGGGAAGACCCTCACTAATCCCAGAGTCTCTGGAATTAAATGTCAGGGCTGGTGCAACATGTGTACAAGTCTTTTCTTTGAATCTTGAAGCTGAAACCCCGACAGAAAACTGTCTGATTTTCAGGTTCACACTAAATTCTAAGCACAATAAGAGCCTAGTTTGGAGGAGGTCAAAGGCAGAAGGATACATGTAGCAAAAAAAAACAACAACACATAAAAGCTCTCAAAACAAAGCTCTACATTTTGCAGTTTTGAATTATTGAGACACTGGCTTAACTGAATACTTGCAACAGACATATTCAGTTATTGCTTTAAACACTCAGAAATATGACTGTATTTGAACTTCCCAATGGAGTACCACAATGGAAGCCAGAAATAACATGACTTGTAAAAAAAAATATGAGGCTGTTGCCGCATCTTTTTAATTAATTGTAAAATGATGCCACATCAGGAGAAAGTTACGTTTGCCTTGAATTGTTTTGCTTTTGGTTTTATCTTCAAAATATATTGAGATTCTAACCACTTATTAACCTTTTCGCTGCTACCACACCTGTTCACGATGGCATTGTCTCTCTGAAACTAGTGTAGTGCCTCTTCTCTCAAAACTTAGCTCCCCAAAGCCTATTCTCTATGTGGAGTACAAATTGATCTTTGTACATAGAATTAATGTGATGTTCTTCTATTGCTCAGAGTCCACCTTGACTTGATCTCCCATTCAGAATGAAACCCAAATCCTTTCCATGACTTACCAAGCTCTACATGATCAACCAATGACATCTCTGACTCCATCTGCTGCCACTCTCAGCCTCCCAAGGACCTCCCATCACCAGACAAGTAAATGATAGAATGAGGTTGCTCCCCCGTGTCTTTACAACCCCATACTGCCTATGACCACAGCATCCTTCTCTTGATAATGACCTGCTGAGCCAGGCCAGGGTGGCTCAGTGGATGAGCAGCAACCTATGAACTAGGAGGTCATGGTTCAATTCCCAGTCAGGGCACATGCCCAGGTTGCAGGCTCAATCGGTGCAGGAGACAGCTGATCAATGATTCTCTCTCATCATTGATGTTTCTATCTCTCTCCCCCTCTCCCTCTCTGATATATATATATGATGGCATGCTGAATGATCACTTTTAATTTTCTAATATTTCAGGACTATTGGTATGTTTAATAATTTATCATAAAAATTTGCCTGGGATCAAGGATAAACTTTTGTTTTAGAAGTCAAATATTTATTGTTTCTAGATTTCTGATGCCTGTGAATTTCATGATTCCTCACAAACCACCCGTATTGCCACAATTAATGATCAATTCTCAGTCCTTGTCTCACTTTACCTTTCGGGAGCATTTATCCTAATTAATCACTTCTTCCTGAAAGTACCTTCTTTACTTGCCTTCCCTTGGTGTTGTTCCTACTCCTTAGCTGTCTCCTCTGCTGCCTCATGCTTATATTTTTAACCTCTAGATAGTGGTGTGTCCCAAGGCTCAGTTCTTAAATATTATTGCCTCTTTATTCACTCCTAATCTCTAGATGACCTTGTCCTATCTCATGTGTTAATATACTATGCCTATATGTGCGTAGCTGTCAAAATTAGGTCAGCAGCTCTAGCCATTTTCATGGATGCCATATTCATACATGTGGAAGCCCATTCAATTTCTCTATTCAGATGTCTGAAATATCTCAAGATTAACATGTCCTAGACTTTAATTTTTTAAATATATTTTTATTGATTTCAGAGAGAAAGGGAGAGAGAGACAGAAACATCAATGATGAGAGAGAATCATTGATTGGCTGCCTCATGCACACCCCCTTCTAGGGATCGAGCCCAAAACCTCAACCAGGGCATGTGTCCTGACCAGGATATGAACTGTAACCTCCTGGTTCATACATAGGTCGATACGTAATCACTGAGCCACACCAGCTGGGCAGCATGTCCCAGACTTTAAATATCAAAATTTGTTCCTACTCAGTAATCCCCATCTTAATATATTACATTTGTATTTTTATCTGATGCTAAGGTGCCATAAAGTAGCATCCTTTGCTACTTTCTTTTTTTCATATTTCACATTCAGTATGTTAAGGTATCCTTTTAAGGTTATCTCCTACTGATC
Organism: Myotis brandtii; assembly: GCF_000412655.1. Classification (NCBI taxonomy): domain Eukaryota; kingdom Metazoa; phylum Chordata; class Mammalia; order Chiroptera; family Vespertilionidae; genus Myotis; species Myotis brandtii. Next base: position 1,939,762 of record NW_005371541.1, read on the forward strand.
TCTCAAATCTGGCCCCTTCTCACCATCTCAATTTATATATCACCCTTATCAAAGCCAACAATTTCTCTGATCTTGACTATTGGAAATCCTTCCTAAATAATCTTCCTGATTCCACTTTTTCCTTGACTTCCTTCAGTCTATTCCCCACAAAGCAACCAGAGTGATTATTTCAAGCATAAATCAAATCATAACCTTCCCCAAACCTTCCAATTACTTCATATCAAACATAGAATAAAACCCAAAGTCCTTACCGTAGCTTAGAAGCTCCTACATGATTTGACCCTTGGCTATGGATCTAAGTTCCTTTCCTACCACTCTTGTCTTTGCTCATACACACAGCCACACGGGCTTCCTGCCCCTCGCCCCCCTGTTCTGTAAACACACTGACCCTGCCGATAATGTGTGGCCTTCGCACTTGCTGTTATTCTTTCCTGCATACCTGGTCACATACTTCATTCAACTATTTACTGAAATGCAACCTCTTCTTGACAACTTCCTTCACATCCCCATCTAAAATGTCAACCTCTAGTATAATTGACACTTTCCTTATTATATTTTTTATGTCACTAACTACCTCATGTAATGTATTGATTAACTGATTTTTCCTACTAGCATATTAGCTCTAGGAAGGCTGTATTGTTCACTATTTATTCTCAGTGCATAGAATAGTACATGGAAATATTAGGTATACAGCTAATGTCTTTTATTAAATGAATGATATTTTGCAATTCACTGAATGCCTGTGTTTCATTATTAATGTTGAATGAAAAATTATAAGCAATGACTATATTTAATATTTTTAAGTTAACTAGCTGTGTTTCTTATCTACCTATTGCTTTATTTATATTTGTTTTCCTTTAATAAGGTATTTTTCTTTCTATGGATACTTTTCTATAACTTATTTATTTGGTTATTTTAAACGTCCTTGTTTTGTTTTATTTTTAATCTTCATTGTTGAAAGTATTATATATGTCCCCTTTTCCCCTCCATTGACCTCTTCTAGCCCACCCTGCTCCAGGCCTGCACCACACTATTGTCTGTGTCCATGGGTTATGCATACAAGTTCTTTGGTTGATCTCTTCCCCCCATCTACCCACCCCCTCCTTCCCTCTGAGATTCTAAGTCTGTTCCATGCTTCTATATCTCTGGATCTATTTTGTTCATCAGTTTATTTTGTTCATTAGATTCCACATATGTGTGAGATCATATGATACTTGTATTTCTCTGACTGGCTTACTTCACTTAGCATAATACTCTCCATGTCCATCCGTGCCATCTCAAAGAGTAAGAGATCCTTCTTTTTTACTGCTGCATAGTATCCTGTGGTGTAAATGAACCACAGCTTTTTTATCCACTCATCTACTGATGGGCACCAGCTTATTTTAAAATCCTTGCCAGTACATGTAAAATATAGTTTAACTTAAGTGAATTTATAACCCAATAATTGGTTTTTGTTTGGTTAGATCACTTGTATTCAATTTAAGTAAAAAAGATTAAGCAGATTCTTGGCTTCAAAAAAGGTAAAAGTAAGATGGTAGCTTTCCTGGAATTTTATTACCAATTCAAATTGACATTTAATTATGGTTCTTTTATGGCTTGAGAACATAGAATGGATACTATATGAAAACATAATATAATCTTAGACTACATATATTTATAGTTTACCATTTTTTTTGACAGGTGGACAATTATTGGAGCTATATTCATTTGTGTAATAGAGATGACTTTATTTCATTTGGTTTCTTTCTGATAATGTTTGGGATTTTTTTCACATTAATTGCAGGTCCACTGTTTGACCAGATCTGACACTTGTAATATGTGTGATATCTTACTTACTTATTTATAAATTATCTCATAACAAACTATGAGATCCATGTCTAAATGGCTATAATCATTCAAATAATCTTGGAAAATAATGGATAACATTATAAAGATCAATACCCAAGTAGAAAATTATTTTGACCAGTGAGGTTGAGAATTTATTAAGAATTATCCTTTCATGCTATTACCAGATATGTCTCTCCAAGGTCATTTTCTCTGACAATATAAAGAAAGCACATAAAAATTCAAGTATACAATGACTGTCAATTATAGTTCTCTGAAAGAGTGAATATACTTTTACATAAAAACATTAAAAATGTTTAGTCTGCTTCTAAGAAATAGTATTTATATTCACAAATGAAATAAGAACATGACACTAGAGCATGCAAGGAAGTTGAAACTTCAGAGATGATTGAGGTATCATCAAGGGAAGGAAAAATGTATAAATTTCAAGCTAATCCATGTTCAGACTGAATATGATATGTAAATGACCTTATCCACAGACCTTGAATGTTGAAATAGACCATATTTCCAACAAAATGGATGATTTTGGAAAAATTTTGATTTTACAGTCCTCAAGAAACTGAGGAGTTAGCAAAAGTAATTCAAGGGAAAGAGCTATTTCCAAATCAAATGGAAATAGAAGAATAAGTAAAATAATGCTAGTAAATCCAGATAATAAGCATAGTTTATTTCAAAGCATAGCTATTATTAAATAAACCCAAATAAGGGAATTATTTAGCAAGCAACACATTTCAGTCAACCAATGTTAATGTTACTGAATCTGAAAAATTGGTGGATTTCATACATTATCAAACATTAATCAATTCATGTTTTGTCCAGCACTGTGCAATGATAAGAACGACCTCCAACTTCATGTGTCATGGGGTAGGCATTTATTTTTTTAAGTATGATGCCTTTCTGGAATTTATATTAGAACAATAATAATACTTAAAATATTTTGCATAATATTTTACATCTACAAAAACACTCTATCCTCATGGAAGCTTTACAAATAATTAGGATAGGAATAATTATTTCCATTTTAAAGAAGATAAGCCAGGCTTTTTGAGGTCCCATTAATTTACCCAAGACTATATCTCTAGTTAGTACAGAGAAAAGGTTAAACTTAATCATAGATTTTTTGACTCCTTTTATGGAATCCATTCTTCACAGTGAAACACAAAATGCCCCTCCTCTTAAAGGGGACATTTGACCCTTATTTCTCAGTACTTGTCAGCACCAACATATGGCTCATCATGCTATATCCAAGTGCAAAAATAAAAATAAAACTGGAAGCCAATAAATATTAAAAACTGCATCAAATTAGAAGTCAGTGTTTTAAATAGTTCTTTAGATCAGTTTTTTAAGGCATTAAAAAAACACAACAAAAACTTTTGGAAAGAATAATAAGAACTAAGTTTTATAGGAGCACTGATTAGTGATTAAAAGTTTGCAAATATAAACTCAGGGATTAGTCCGGGGCAGCCATTTTTAATTTTCTATACCAGTTGGGAAATCTATCTAGGGCACTTTATTTAGCTCATTAACATATCTTAGGAAACAAAATAAATTATTTGTCAGAAAGAATTATCTGGAAAGAAATTAGTGAGCTCAGTGTTGCATATCTGTGTGGATATTGCCACACCGAAATTAATTACAATTATTAATAACGGTGTTCTCTAGGGATGCTACTTCTGCCACCCAAATAAGTCATTCTGTGTTCAGGCTGAATGCAGTCTATATTTTCTTTGAATGCTATTGCATAATTTAAGAAGTGTGGAAATAACAGTAACTTGGATCAAAGATTTTAGAAAAGTAAGAACATATTAGAAATGCAGCTATTCAAAATCAGAATTCTAACCTGTAGTAAGAATATAGGTTAGCAACACCAGCAAGAAACAAATGGCCTTTGCAACAGTGTAATATCTGGCAGTATTTCTCACCTAGAGAATTCTGTTATTAATAATTCTATGAATATTAATGGGTGCTTTCCATTTACATGACAGAGAAAATAGCCATAATTGATGTGGAATTATTAAATGACAGTCTATCACAGCTGGGCAAAACTGGTTGCATTTAGCTGGATGCCAGCTGAAATATTGGACTTCGTATAAATAAAACAAGTTATTTTTTGTGACCTTTTTCTCTTCTTTGTCAATAACCCCTTATATTGAGCAAATTACCTAGGTGTTGCGCTTGATCATTTGAATGAGTTTGTCGGAGAGCAGATCAGTCATTTTTTCTGAGGCTGAGGGAAGGGAAGATTGTGTGAGGTCACAGAGCCAGTGCACCAGGGACTCTGAAAGTGACACCATTCCGCAGCAAGTTTTCAGACACAGCATTGGAAAGTCAATGATGTCTAGTGCTACGTTCCAGACTCTCATCTTTGTTAAAGTTGATTCAGTCTTAAGCAATCAGTAAAGGCTTTAGAAGTAGAAGAACAGTTGCTCCCTTTTTTGAACATGCAACCACAGAATTTGGAAATTACATCTATCTGTATAGATTTCACATCACAGTAATTCCGTATGTTCATCTTAGACCAAAGATTTCTTTACCAATGATGCTACTAACAAAATATTTCCTGACCATTTTAGAGGCAAGAATAGCTACCGCGTTCATAGTGTGAACTATCTCCCAATTGTAGTGTTTAGAAAGCCTCTTACTGGATGTCGAATGGAGTAGTTTTGGTGGCCTCTGAATTTTGGCTAAGGCCTGCTAGCTCAAAATAAAGGTGATAGAGAGGTTCTTGGTACACCTATGCTGTGTTTTCCAATATAGTTATATTGTTCCAGACATTATCAGCCCCTGTTATAAGAGAATTTTATATCTTTGAAATTATAAATGTAGAGTTATGGAGGTTGGGAATTTTTTTAATATATATTTTTACTTAGTTTAGAGAGGGAGGGAGAGGGAGAGAGAGATGGAAACATCAATGATGAGAGATAATCATTGATTGGCTGTCTCCTGCATGCCCCACGCTGGGGATCAAGCCCACAACCTGGCATATGCTGAGAATCAAACTGTGACCTCCTGGTTCATAGGTCAACACTCAACCACTGAGCCACATTGCTGGGTGGGAATATTTGATACAGGAGATAAGGCTGTGGTGCTTCCCTTTCATGTCTGATCATGAAGAAGATAAATAACATTTTAACTTACAGTGTTCCTGACAATTTGGTGGGTACTATTTGAATATGGACATGTGAAAATTAGGACCCTCATTCTGCCAATGAGGCAAGAGGAAATGTGAGAAGAAAGTTCTTGGAAGAACTTGACATATGTCCCCTGGTGTTTGGGGACATATGTGACTATAGAGATTAATGTCTTGCTGCTCAACTACACAATTTGAAGACAAGCAGTTTCCATTGCCCAGAGAGACTCTGATGGGAGAAGAGGGGCTTCACAAGAGATGCACAATTCTGCAGTGACTTGGAAACTTGTAATAGAGCCTCGGTTTAGAAGCCTTCTGCAATGGAAGCATAACAGTCAAGAAATATATGGCAATATCACACGGATATGAAATGTGTTCCTTTTCTTCTAAGATAACCTCTTTCTTCTAAGATGACCCTGTCTCTAGAGGTAGTTGATGGTAGAAAAATAGTGATGGACTCAACCACACTCCTTCCTCAAGTGGATTTTACTAGTATGCCGTAATTTTAGCAACTAGAGTATATTTAATTGTATGTGAAATCGAAGCATTGATATGAGGGAAAAATCTAGGCCAAAATATTAAATCCTAAAAGTGAATCATAAGTATGAAAACTGGTTATTTTTTATTTTTATAGCCAAATGATGTGTGTCAAGATATCAGCCCAAGTTATAATGCAGAAATAGGAGAGGGAGAATTGACACAGTATGGGTGAGCAGCAGGATGGAAAAGATATAGTCATTTCCTGTTTGTACTTTCATCAACTTACCTTGGTTATGTTCACTGAAGGTATCTCATTTAATTCCTACAGCAACCCTCTTTAATAGATATCATCAACCCCTTCTTTTCAGATGACCATCTGAGGCTTCAGGGAGCCACTAAGAAACCAGGATTGCACCTGATAAGTCTAGATCAGCTCTGGTATGTAGAACTTAGTAACGTTCAACAGAATTGTCTGTAATAATAATAATAATATTATTATTTACATGAATGATACAGGATGCTGTCCAATTGTTATAAGTGGCTATTGAGTACTTGTGGCTAGAGTGACTGAGAAAGTCCATTTTAAATTTTATTTTACATTAATTTAGATTTAAATAGCTACATGTAGCTAGTGACTGCTATATTTGACATCCCTGCTCCAGGTGGCTTAATCTGTCCCACAATTCTAAAATTTCTGCAGATTCTGGGGTATGTAAGACAATTGCTCTAGCTCTTAGTGAGCATTTCTAGTTCTCAGGCATTTAAGAGCATAAAGGGAAACACACAAGCAAAAGTATGCATGAAACACACACACACACGCTCATCTTGATTCCAGTTTAGAACAGTGTTTGAATGTGAAATTGCTGAAGTCCCTCTCTCTGTGCTTCCATCAGAGGGGTAATGAGTGTGGCACTCACAGATGGGACAACAGTTTGAAAAATACTCCAGGCTTTAGGAACCCTACAAATAGCAAACAATGGATTAGCCCATTGGACCTTGAGTCCCTCACCTCTGATGAAACCTGACCAACTACTCTTTATTATATACTGGGTTTTATAAAGGCTTTTATTTGCTGTGTATGAATAGATAGAAAAATAGATACATAGACAGATGAACAAAACCTACTTTGAAACGCATTAAGAATCCAGGAGAGCTTACATTTGCTACCAGGTCTCCAAGTTATTAGTGGTGTGACCATATAACTTAGCTAACCTCTTTGAGTCTCTAATGTCTCCTCTGTAAACTGGGGAGGATACCATGTGTGCCTCCCTTGAAACCTTTTCTCAGTTTGTGTTGATCATAAATGAGGTCTGCATGAGAAAGGAATGTGTGAGTGGTCAAGTGCTACACAAGTGCGGTTATTATTCATTTGTTGCCATGGCAACTAAAGGGCATCTCTGTGACAACAGAACATCTAACTGAAAAGCAAAGATTTAAAAAAAAAAAGGTATTGTCAAGATTGAGCAACATGATACTTTAACAGCCAGAAAGCCCTATTACTGGCACTGCTCCCAGGTCCTTTTCTTTCCAGTTGAGGAGTATTGAAGGTACATAGAAATAATTTTTTTAATGAAGAGAACTATGACAAATCTTGCCGTATTGCTGTGTCCTTTTAATGTTTCTTCCTTGCTCATGAATATATTTAGATAGTTATAGATATATAGCCAGAGAGATAAAACATCACATTTTACAAATTGAGATCATCCCTATATAATAAAAGGCTAATATGCAAATAGATTGAACTGTGGAACAACCGAACAACCAATCACTATGATGTGCACTGACCCCCAGGTGGCACATGCGAAACATGGCCAGCATTGGCAGCAGGTGGCAGAGTGCGGAACATGGCAGGCATCACCCATGGTGGGATGGTGGAGCAGGTGAGTGGGGGCCCCAGACAAAGGCGGGGCACCCTTTGCTGTCATTGGGACGAGCCTCTGGTGGTTACCGAAAATTCTTTGCTTCCGTGCACTGCGATCCCGCTCAGCGCTCGCACCTGCTGCCAGCGCCTGGCACTAGCTCCAATCACTCAGCGCTGTCAGCAGGTGCAAGTGGCTGCTGCTGCCCCAATCACCCATCAGGGCTTCTCCACCTCCCCCTGCTTCTGAGGGGTAATGGGGGCTGGAAGCTGCCTCTCACACCCACTGCCGATGATGGCCCCGCTCACACCCACTCTTGGCACCAGAGCCTGGCGCCTGTCCCGATGGCTCGGCACAGTCAGCAGGTGTGAGCGGCAGCTGCTGGCCCCGATTGCCCCTGAGGGCTTCTCCACCTCCCCTGCTCCTGAGGGGTGATTGGGGCAGCAGCCACTGCTCGTACCTGCTGACAGCGCAGGTCCCACTCTCACCTGCTCCTGACACTGGCCCCAATCACTCCATGTTGTCAGCAGGTGCAAGCAGGGCCAGCACCATCAGCAAGTGGGAGTGGCAGTAGGAGTGGAGCTGCCGGCAGACAGGGGGCCAGGGGCCGCGGTGGGAGGGGCTAGGTGGGGGCATGGAGGATGAGCCAAGACCAGCCCCTGTGCCTACTTCAGCCTCATGGCCCACAGTTCCTTTCAAGGTGCATGAATTCATGCACTGGGTACTGTACATATTTCTTGTCATTTGCTTTCCACATAAATAGTATATCATATCCCTTTATAAAGATTATTAAATACTAGAGGCCCGGTGCACAAAATTCGTGCACTTGGAAGACATGGTCCCTCAGCCCGGCCCGTGCCCTCTCCGCAGTCTGGGAGCCCTCGGGGGATGTCTGACTGATGGCTTAGGCCCACTTTTTGTGGGTAGCGGGCCTAAGCCATCAGTCAGACATCCTTAGCACTGCCGCTGAGGCGGGAGAGGCTCCCACCACCGCCATTGCACTCGCCAGCCGTGAGCCCAGCTTCTGGCTGAGTGGTGCTCCTCCTATGGGAGTGCACTGACCACCAGGGGGGGTAGCTCCTGCGTTGAGCATCTACCCCCCTGGTGGTCAGTGCACGCCATAGCGACTGGTCGTTCTGTTGTCGGGCTGAAACTGGCTCTCCAACATCCCCCGAGGGGTCCTGGATTGGGAGAGGGCTCACACCAGGCCAAGGGACCCCACCAGTACATGATCGGGGCAGGGAGGGGGAGACGCAGGAAGTTGGCCAGGTGGGGAGGGACCGCAGGAGGGCTCCAGGGTGTGTCCTGCCTGTCTCACCCAGTTCCGATTGGCTGGACCCCAGCAGCAAGCTCACCTACCAGTTGGAGCTCCTGCCCCCTGGTGGTCAGTGCACATCATAGCAAGCAGTTGAGTGGCCTTACCATATCATTAGCATATTATGCTTTGATTGGTTGAACGGCTGACTGGACGACCGGACACTTAGCATATTAGACTTTTATTATATAGGATTTTCTAAATATTATTTTAGTAATTGCAGAGTATACTATCACATGGCAATACTATAATTCAATTAAGGTCTCTCTCCTTGTTGTTGGCTATTGAAACAATACTGCAGCAATATCAAAGGCCTCTAGAAATTCACAGACAAGACCTCTCCTTAGGAGTGGTATTTGAGCTGAAGTTGAATGATCAGAGGGAGTAATATTAGGGCAGAGCATTAATGGCAGAAGGGCAAGCAAGTACAAGACTTTGGTGGAAATGTGTTTAACTGATAAGACTCTGTATTACCTCCCTAGAGAGTATTTGTAGCTGGCCTCTTATACTGACTGGCAATGGATTAGAAGCTATTTCCTTGTTCATGCAATTGCAGAGTTGGGGCATGGGGGCGGGGGGTCCATTCCAGCCTGTGTATTTGAGCCAGACGTTGTCCCCTATACAAGTTTTCCATTACACATATTAAATGGATACTGAGGCCAGGATTTTAAACATCTTTCAGCCTCATCAGTCCTTAAAATATGCTTGCCATATACTATCTTGTGAGAAAATATGTGTTAAATGATTATAGACAGGTGAAAATATTTGCAGTTTAGTATACTATTTCATAAAGTAAAAACTATAATAACAGTTTCTTAACATAAGGCCTATTCACAGAAGATAGTTTTATATGCTGATAACTAATATTTAATTTATTTATAGAAATTATCAGGAAGATCGAAAGAGAAACTACACAGAACTCCAGGTCAAATTAATTCCTTCTTAATGTAAATTTCCAGTATTTCATACCTATAGATGCAGTATAAAAATATAAAGAAACAAAAATATTTGGGAAAGGGGATCATTCAGTGATATCTTAGTTATGGAAAAAATACATATATTTTTTGTTATTATTCTTCTATGTTGACAACTTATGACTTTAACATTTATAGTGTAAATGTAATATAGAGTGTGTCTGTTTCAAAATTATTGCAGCCAGTATAACTATTATCATCTTTCATGTTCTATCACCTTGCAAATAGGTTTCTTTCATCCCTTAGTCTGTAGGATTTATTGGAGGGCTTAGAGCAGATGTTAGGATGTTACATTTGGATGGTTGATGAGGGAGGCACACTTAGTTTTGAGACATTTGCCACCGACACCCTCAGTGTTTCCATCTAGTTCCGTATTTATGAGGCACTCCTATTTTTCTGATATGCTAGAAAACAAATTTCTGTCTATTCAACAATGTATTCTTCTTTGTGCTGAAGACAACAATGCTAAGCTGCTCTAACGCATCACATTTATTTTTAAACCAGAAACTAGAGAAACCCGAATGCTTAGCCTGTCCATGTCTGATTAATGCAGATAAAAATACCATCTAACAGTTTGAGGATAGGAATAAAGACCAGGTATGCTCAACAGTTCCAGGTGTTTTTCTCAAGAAACTCCACTGTGTATAAAGCAGCAATTTCAGAAAATCAAGAGATGTTAATGCTTCTACTTAGGAGAAATTAAAAGGACCCACTGAGAAACTCATTTTTGCTATGGGTTTATCCCTAAGAAACCTGCTCCACAGGTGGACTGAAGAATTCAAAGAAAGCTGGGTAATGTCATGTAGCTTTCCACAGAAATACACATCGATGGTATATTATGGGGGAAGGGGAGACAAAACACCACTTGCTTTGATTGGGCACTCCCTGGTCAAGATAGAGGTTATTCTGGGAAAAGTGGTGGTTATATGTCTCTGGGCTCCTCCAACATGAAGAGAACTGGGCTGAGCTGAACACCATTCTTGTTGATCCTCTTGTGCCTTAATACTAACTACAGCTGGCAAAGACTAGGAATGGGGCACCCTCTACCCCCTAAGTCCTAAGGGAGGTTGACAATGGACTTCCTCTCCCCATCCCATGCAGCAGTCTGAGAAGGTTCTCCTTTTCAATTTCTTTCCTTAGACTCTCATAATAGAATAGTTCACAGAGCCTCATGAGCAAAGAGAAGACTGAACTATATTAAAAACAAATCTGAAAGCTTCTATAAGAAATAACACTGGCAGATGACTTAGACCAAGGTGTTTCAGTGCTTCGTGAAAAGTAGAGTTTGTAAGTGATCCATTTGGATATTTAGCTAAGGGTGTTTCTAGGCAAAGTGTTGAAGGTACAGCCTGGCTTCTTCATGTGGATATAGTAAAACATCAGAGGAGAGAGGTAAACTGAGGAAGGGGTATTAAGCAAAGAGGAATCAGCACTGGATGATTTCAAAGATTCTCAGCCTATCCAGATAGTGTGTTCTGGAAATAAGGCTCAGTGTGTGGCTGGACAACTTTTGCTGAACAATTAAGTGTGTGACTCAGGAGTCCAATCAACCATCTCAGGAGAAGCCAGGAATATAGATGTGTTTATCCAGGAAATGTCTGTGAAGGACCTCTTTTCTGTAGATGTGGACACCCATGAATTACATGTGAGGCCAACAAGAAGTTTGTGGAATTTATACCAGCAGAAACATTGTTAGCCTGGACTCAAAGGATCAGAGATGGGATGTGATGAAGGAAGAATGGCTATTCAAATAGGACAGGTGCAGAGGTCAGCAGGACTTCCCAGGCTCTGGTGGATCCAGTGGGCACAACGCTGGGGACCCAGGACCATCTCTACCTAGATTCCAAAGAGCAGAGGCCATCTTTGTGGTTTCAGAGGATGGAGCCACTGCTATAGGTGGGGTTGCTATCCCAGTGGGCCTACAGAAGAAAGCATCAATAAAAAAATGGATATTCTCAAGCCTTAAAATCTAAGGGAATTTCCTCTACCAGGTTTTATACTTGTAGAAGAGTCTGTGACCCCTTTTATCTTTCCAGTATTCTTTTGGAATGGGAGGTCTGTCTCATGCCTGTTCTATCATCATATTTTGGGAGCACATAACTTGTCTAGTTTTATGGGCTCACAGATGGAGGAGATTTTGCCCCAGAATCAATCATACCTCAAGTCTCACGCATAGCTGAATAAGATGATATTTGGAAAGATTTTGAACTTAAGAAAGTTGATGCTAAACTGTGTTAAGTCTTTGGGGGATGTTAGTGTGAAATGAATGTATTTTGCATGTGAGAAGGACATAAATTTTTGGGTCGGTCAGAAGTGAGGCTGTTAAGGATTTAACTGTGTCCCCACAGAATTTATATTTTGAGGTCCTAATCCCCAGTGCCTCAGAATGTTACTATATTGGAAGATCACATCTTTAGAAAGGTAATGAAAGTAAAATGAGGTCATCAGGGTAGACCCTATCAAATAGGACTGGTGTCTTCATAAAAAAGGGGAAACTGGAGACAGCCATGCATAGAGGGAAGATGATGAGAAAAGAAATATGGAGAAGATGACCATCCAGGAGCCAAAAAGAGAGTTGGGACAGATCTTTTCTTCACAGCCCTCAGGGAGAACCAATGCTGACACCTTGCTTATAGAATTTTAGCCTCTAGAACTGGGAGACAATAAATTTCTGTTTAAGCCACTCTGCACTGTGGTATTTTGCTGTGACAGCCGAAGCAAACAAATACAATCAGATATGATTGAGAGTCCTTAGTTCTTCCACAATCTGTGATTACACTAAGCAAACAGCCTCAGTGTTATCAGTTCAATAAATAATTCAGTGACTACTGTGTGCAGTGCCCTGTACCAACAGCCAAAGGGGATAAGGGAAAAATTAAACTCAGTCTATGCTTATGTATTACAGTATGAAACAATCATATTTTGAATTGTCTGAAGAAATGTGACTCAGCTACTAACAAATGGAATTTTTGAAGCTCATGTATTTGAATTAGAAAACTTTTAAAGATATATTGTTGTTTGTGTGGCCCCTCTGCCTCCTTTAACAATACTTATAGTAATGTTGTTAGAAATTAAAGCTATTTTGAGTAGAGTACACTAAGAAATAAAAACAATAGACATTCTCATAGCTAGTACAACATATCATTACTTGTTTCACAATTGTATGCAGAGCTTGATCTGCTTTCAGCCCAACTGTATATGTTAAGTATAGGACTTATTTATTTTATACTTTTGGATATACATACACTATACAGCATTTACTGTGGCAAGCTGTATTGCCCCTGAACAAAGGTACATAGTGACCATATGTGTCCTCTTTGTTTTAAAAAGAAAAGAGACTTTGCTGATGTGATTAAGTTAAGGGTCTTTAGATGGGAGGTTAAGGATTTTAAGATGGGATCTTGAAATATGAATTATAGGTTGGGCTCCAAATGTATTCACAAGTGTTCTCATCAGTGGGAGGCAGAGGGAGATCTGACTACAAAGGAAGTAGGAGATGTGATGACTGAACAGAGGTTGGAGTGATGGCAGGAAGGGGCCGTGAGCCAAGGAATGCAGGAGGCCTCCAGAAACTGGGAAAGAATGGCAAAGAAACAGATGCTCTCCTGGATCCTTCAGAAGGAACCAGCTCTGCCAACATCTTGACTTTAGCCAAATGAAACCAATTTCAGACTTTTGGCCTCCATTAAGTATAAAAAAGTTTTGAATCATTTTAAGCCAATACATACATACATACATACATACATACATACATAAAGTACTTTTGTAATTTTTTTCTAATTACCATTTAATTACAATATTTTTAGTATTTTTGAACTCCAAATCCTTGGTGTATGATTTGCACTTTTCCTTCTATTTTGTGTACAGACAAGATTTAAGAGTATTTTTCTAAATATTCTCTGATCTTATCCATGGAGCAAGACAATTAATGATAGTATTGTCATTTTCCAAAATTAATATTATATTTGAAGACAATATATCTATCTGGCTAATAAATTACAATATATCATGTTGTGAATAATGGTACAGTTGGTTGATAAATTAAACAGTAATGTTGGAAATAGTTCATGTAGACAATCCATTCATCACACTAAGTCTACAGCCTTTATATTTATTGATCAATAAATTTAAGACTAGAGGTAGTATAGGAAAAAAATAGAGCTAAAGCTTTATAAGTTTATGAGAAGTGTAGTTGTAGAAATGAGAGTGGAGAATGAAATTATTACTATAATACCCAGACCCATAAAGCAGGGATTATTTTTTATAATGAGGCGTTTTGACCATTTCTGGCTGCTAGACATAATGGACTTTTGTAATGTGGGGAAAGTCTTGCAGCTGGGAATAAAAAAGATGAGCTGGAAAAATAGCTGGTCACTTGGGTTGTTCACTTTTCATCAATGAGAGTCCCCATAGCAATGGAAATCAAAGGCCCCATAAATTTAGAATTAATGCAGACTTTCTGGACCTGTTCTCCCAAGGTGATTTGACCTGATGGTATGGGACATAGAAAGCTCTTGACAAGTTCAAAATGATCCATCTGTGTGGGAGAGGGTCACAATAGGGTAGAGGTATGAGAAAATGGGTTTGGCTTTTAAGGAAATGGAAGATTTGAAAAACTTAATCCTTGAGTTAATGCTGCTCAAATGGTTTCAGAATCAAGATTGAGACTGTATTTCATATATAATAACATATTTCTTATTATATTATATTTTTAGATATGTATTCCATTGTAAACTAGTAAATTCTCCTAAGAAAAGTACATTTTCATTGGTTACAGGAATCTTAAATTCCTAAGAATAACTGGTGAGTTGTATTGAAACTGAACAGAGCTATCCCATATAATAAACAGTTAATATGCAAATTGTCCCCTCGACCGGGAGTTCAACCAAAGTTTGACCAGAGGACGGGGCCTGCTCGCCAATTGCCCTGGGCCCCTCTCCCTGGCTGCACCCCACCTGTGCATGAATTTGTGCATCGGGCCTCTAGTCTATTAATAATCTGTGCTTCCTTTGCTTTAAAATGTTCTACTTTCACCATTTTCCTAGTTGATATGCTAGAGGCCTATTGTTCAATCAGTCACTTATTCGCTCACTCATTCTTTTAACACACATTTGCCATATGCCTAGTAGGCAGCAGGTATAGAATTATGAGCACAATAAGGTCATTTTAATATCTGATATAAAATTTACTAAGTATTTTCCAAGGGAATGACTGAATATACATTTCTAAGGATAAAGGTCTTATTTGCATGTCTACTTCTCTCATTGCTTTGGAAGTGTTTCTGCTGCTTATAATGGGATGAAGTATGTTATAGGAAAGTGGTAGGATTAACCCAAGAGAAGATTGCTCAGTGTTGCAATGGGAGGGAGAGACACATGACATACATGAACCTCTGCAATTCGATTTTCAAAGCTGTGATTGGTAAGAGGTAATAGCTCCATTATCTATTCCATGATGTCAAGATGCATTACAGGGTCCTGGGAAAAGCCAAGATGCATTACCCTGTCTTGGGAGAAGCCAAGAATCTATACTAATAATGGAGGAATATGCAAATTGTCGTTACAGTAACAGTAACGACCAGCAGGCTGCATAGGGTGACAAAGCTGGCAGGGGGGTTAGTGAGGGATGACCAAATGACTGAACAGCAGGCTGTGTGGGGTGACCAGGCTG
>NW_005371541.1:1955332-1976575 GCF_000412655.1 Myotis brandtii
CCCAACCCTGCCAGGCATGATTTTGTTCACCGGGCCTCTAGTACTAGAATAAGTCTTCTATGATAATATTTATCTGCTTTCTCCTAACCTTAGTGCAGCCAGATTTAGCAAATAAAAAATAGGATGCCCAATAAAATTTGCATTTTAGATAATCAGTGAATGAATAAATATTCCATGGGAATCTTCACTCTTCCATGAATATCAGTCCTCCTTCTTATACCACAGAACTGTTAGGTAGCATCTAGAATAGTACCTTTCAACTAGGACACAACATGCCCATCTATCAGTAGCACTATTTACTCTGACAGGGATTCTCAACCCCAGCCGTGGGCACACCCTCTGGAAGGAAAGGACTTTATGTGGAAGGGGAGGAACAGGTATGTTGTGTTTTGCAAAATCTTTCTTCATGTGATTTATGTATGACATATGGTTCCAGAAAGACATATCCAGTGTCCATATTAATCTAATTTTAAAAACAAAAAGAACAAAAACAACACCAGCAGGGTATATTTTCAGTCGTTCTTCAGATGAGCACCTTGCTTGAAGCCTCACAATAATAATCCTATTAATATATTAGCTTGGATTACTGCTGTTACTACTGTTGCTACTGCTGCTGCTGTTACTGCAATTACCTAATGAGCTTTAATATGTATGATCCTATTTTAAATTCTCTCAACTCAGCAGCTCTTTAAGTCTGGTCATTCTTATGCTATTTTATAGATGGAGAAGAAAAGACCCAAGGAGATTAAGTAACTTAAATTAATTATATCAATAAAATGCATTACTTAGATCACCTCCTGATTCAGTCCTTTTATCAATCACAATTTTAGAGATTGAGATTAGCTTTAAATTGGATTGAATGATCCTGATATTAAATCAAAATATTAAGATGAGTTGGCTAGATATGCATTCAATCAAGTTTTCCCCCCAACTCTTTTTTCATGTTACATGGCTATTGTGGTTAGAATGAAAAGATACCCAAAGTTACATAAAGTTACATGGGAGAATTTACAGACGTATTTGGCACACAGGCAAAATTCCTTGAACCTTTCTGTGCCCCTACCTGGACAAACTTCTCTAAATGAAAGGAGACTAGTAACGCACCATGCTTTCCCTGTTTCAAGGGAGATATGTTCTTATAAGCGTCTAGAATGAAAAGATACCCAAACCACATAAAGTTACATGGGAGAATTTACAGATGTATTTGGCACACAGGCAAAAATCCTTGAACCCTTCTGCGCCCCTACCTGAACAACCTTCGCTAAATGAAAGGAGACTAGTAACGCACCATACTTTCCCTGTTTCAAGGGAGATATGTTCTTATAAGCGTGCTGTGGGCAATAAATACTCTGGGCAGTAGAAGAGGAAATAAAATCTGCGCAGTGAAGGAAAAGCCAAGCATTGAAATGTTCCCAGGAATTATAGCCGAGCTATAACACTGTACATAGGATTAGTCCACAGAAGTAATTTTGTAAGTCTCCTGTGGCAGACTCAGAATGGTAGGGAACACTGTGATGTACAGGATGTTTCCATTATATTCTATAAATTTGCATTAGAGGTTCAGAGTAACATAAATAATGCATGATAAGTTCTATCAAAAGAATTTCTGGCTGGTGTGAGCACACACAGGAAGCTGCCTGTTAGGCCTTAATTTAACAGGCCTGGCTAATGGCTTGGCTGGCCACGTTCATGTCCAGAGAAATTCTGGGGCTTGCAATGTGTCAAAGGTTAATGGAGAAGCAAGAGAAGTGAGTTTGGTTTAAACTTCGAGATGGTATCCTATGTAAAGATACAGAATACTAACATAGTACCTCTAGTGCCTCCATTTCTATTAAAATGTTAGAACGTCTTGGCTGACCCACAGTTTATTCAGTGAACCTTACAATCTGGCTTCCACTCCTCAGATGTTGACTCTACAACAGAGAGAAGACTTGGCTGCAGGAGAAAGGGCACACCACATGCAAAGATTGATGAGGACAGTAAGTACTAGTTATTGAGGGCTTATTCTGTGCCAGGCCCCTTGCTAAGAATTGGATGCACTACCTCAAAATTATTTTATTTAGTCCATGCAGCAACCTTACCACAAAAGGTTTGTCCTTGACTAGTAGAAAAATGTCTCAGAAGAAGTATATGACTCAAGGTTTATTTATTTATAGAGGACATCTACATATGACTTCATTTTCCCTGCTCCTCACCACTACATTATAGTTTTTAATGACAGAAGCAGTGAACTTAGAGGTCATATTGAAAGAAGCAGTCTGGATGAAACAGCCTTACCTGGGCCAGAAAGAAAGACCCTTGGTGATACTTTGAAGTCAGTTCTGTTTGAAATGTGTAAGGATGTACATAATAGGCCGGGCTCAGGGACACAGAATGAAGCTCTCTAGCTCAGCCTGGACCGGTGAAGGCCCCGAGAGAAGGTCTGATTGGTTGTGTGAATTGAGTTGACTAGAGAAAATTGAAGCAATGGAGATATCTTCTCTTACCTATGACTCAAAGTTGCCTTGCATTCTTGTCTTTACAAATGGAAAACAAAAATCTGAATAGCTGCTCTCCCCATTCTTTCTCCTTCCCCTTATCCATTCCTTCCAATGGGACATGTATTATTTCTTGTTGACCAGTGTTCTTATTAGCCATTATTTCCCTCTGCTAGTCCATTCTTCATCCTCCTCTGCCTGCTATGCACCAGTGTGAGTAGAAGTAGGGTGGGGACATGACCCCTATGGACTGAATTACTCTATGACTGCTTATTGGGGTTTGGCCAATGGCATCTACCAGCAGGAGATTGGAAGGCAAGAGGAAGAGGTCAGACTATGTATTTTCTCTTTCCTAGTCCCCCCTGCCTTAGCCCCATTTCTCTGGAAGTAGCTGTGTTTTCTGTAGCTATAGCTACTACTGCTGGCTCTTTGTCTTTGGGCTCAATTTTCACTTGTCTCCAAATGCATAGTTTTCTTCTCAAATTCTTTAATCCCTCGTGGTTGTAATAGTTTCTACCTGTTGCTGGGCTCTGAGTACTTCTCTACCCTTTATTTCCTAAACTTTGAGCTCACCTCTCTAAATAGTCCCTTCATTAAAGTCTGTTTGAGTCATTTAGAATAGACTGTTTCCTGCCAGGGCTCTGACAAATACTAATAATACTAATAAGCTTTCTTTCTGGAAAATGCCTACCTGGAGGGCGCACCCTCTCTGCTCATCCAGCCTAAGTTGCACAGGTTCAGGCCCCAGTGCAGAAGGATGGATGTCATCCAGCTCTTCCTCAAGTGGGGCAGAGCTTCCGTGCGAGGGTTCATGATTATTAGCAAGCCCACTTGCTACAGACACAAGAATTTTGTGTCTAGTTTCTATATCTTTCTCAATTGACTCTACGATTTATATAATAAAAATAATAGAGGTGTAATTTATTGAGTTCGAACACCAGTGGTTTTCATGTCTCCTGCCTATAACTTGGCTCCCTCCCCAGTGCCATGGAGTCTGTATACAAAGTGGCTTCACCCACATAGAGGTAAAGCAGGGGAAGTGTGCTTTTCCTGCTTCCCACAGAGGGATCCTATTGGTGGATCCAAGGCAATGGGGAGAGCACCTGGGCCACCGGGGACTTGAAGGAGAGAACAGCTTGGACATGACAAGAATCAAACTCTCTTACATGCATTATTTTTAATCCAATGAAGAAAACTGGAGAAATTGGCACTGCTGTGCTTTTAATATGTATCCCTTAAATTCATGAAATGATGAAATTCTTGCGAGACTAAAAAGAAATAATTTAGGAGTGGAAACCCACCTGTGGGTGAAGAGAGGGCTGCTGGTAACCAGAAAGGCAGTCCTTGGTATCTTATCATATATGAAAGGAAAGGATATTATCTCTTCCCAACTTGCCCTTGGGGCGGGGGGGGTGGGGCAGGGGAAGGACATTGCTGTGGCACACAGCCTTTTAGGGCAGGTGCTCAAAAATGGGGAAAGAGTGGAGGGAGCAATATGGTATTTATAACATGAATATATATAGCAATAAATAGCAAGCCTATTAAGCCTCCTCTCCACTTTGTCCTTTGTACTGCCCTAGTCCCTCCTCTTGGCTTTCAGAGAGGGGTTGCCGTATAGAAACACCTCAAGGACAGGAATGTCTGTGGGAGGAGGAATCATTCCTTTATTTCATAAGCATTTGTTACATGTTCCATATATTTCACCATCTGCATCATTGAGGGGCCCTGGGGCAGGGGAATGATAGGTTAGGGAGAGGTTGGAAGTGAGCTGGATATACTAGTAGACAGAGTATAATACTGTGTGGCAAGGTACATCTGTTGACCCATGACCCTCAGTCCTGTGAGGGAGACAGAGAGTCCCCTTCATTACAGAACAGTGTGAGTAGCACAAGGAAGAGGTGAGTTCACCTTCTGTTAGGGCTGCTTCATCCTCTTCCTTCTAAAGATGAAAAACAAAGCCAGGAAGTGTTAAGCGACTCATGTTGGTACACACAGTTCCTTAAAGAGAATCTTTGACTAGCACTCAGCTTCTGGGCTGCAGAAGGCTAGAGATGATAGAGGGAATCTATAAAAAAGGCAACAAGAGGCTTTTTTTCCCCTTTCTCTGGGCTTACTGTAGAGAGTTAGACTTCTGTGTGGAATCAGAAATGAGGATCCTGCTTTGCTACACTATCCTAATCATGGCAGAAACTGAATGCAGCCTATCTTAAACTTGAAACACTTTTGAATTGTTTTGAATCTGTGCTGTTGTAGCTGCTACCAGTGCCCAAGTGAATTATTAAAAACCAAACAGCTTTCACAAAACAAATGTATGCCTATGCCACAGAAGTGAAACCTCAAACATTATTGCAAAATATGCTTTGTCAACTGCATGTGTGCTTAATGCAATGGCTTCTAGACGCGTCTGAATTTTCAGGATGTATTTTAAAATGTTTATCGTGGATTCTTCATATTCAGCATTCACTTAATGGCACAGGAGTGTTAATAAAATCAGTTCTCACTGGTGATGGGGACTAAAAACGAGGACGCTAATTACAAGTATTGACCTGTTTTGCCTGGATGCTCAAAAAGAGTCATTTTTAGAAGAATTTCAAATGAGAAAGAAATGAAGAAATGTGGAACATGTTGAACACATGTGCAAAGTGGAATCTCCTTTTAATTTCCCGAATGAGCCAGAGAACTGGGCTGGGAAAAATAATAAGAATTGATTAGATAACAGAAAAAAAGGCTAATTCCAACTCCAAAGATAAATAATTGTCTTTTAAAATATATCCATTGTATGTATGTATGTATGTATGTATGTATGTATTAAATATATTCATTGTATGTATGTATGTATGTATGTATTTTGCTTTCCATAGCTTGGGGAAAACCCAAAGCCAAGAGTAATTTGTAATCTTATTTTCAATTACTTTTTTTTTTCAATTAGTTTTTTTCCACATTTTATGAGTGTTGTCTGTACTTTCAATCAAGCATGTTCATGAAATAGCAATTTTGTCTCCAACTTAAGGAATTATTAATTAAGGACCCAATTGTGTTTACAAAGCAGGGGAGCTAAAATCAATGGGTGTATAACCTGAGGGTGAGGCTCAGGCAATGCCAGAATGAGCCAAATCTATTCTGAGACCTTACTAAGGAGAACCTAAGTGATTGTTGGCAATAGTGCTATGGCAGGGTGACATGAAATAGCCCTTTATATATGCTTTTTCCTCCATGTTTTCTAACCCTGGGAAACATAACAATTTAATTCCCTTTGATGGTTCCCACTGGTACCACTAGGTTTTCCTGGGAGTTGTGATAGATGAAAAGTCATGTTTGAGCTCTATGACTGAGGAGGAAGTCCAGAGCATTTCCTAGAAATTAGTGAAGAAGGAGAATAGAATTCCCTATTTTGCTTATGCTCGCCCCACCTGGCCAGCCCAATTTCCAGGATTATGTTGTCTGTGTAGCAGAGTATCAGCTATTTCAAGCAGTGGTGCCTGGGATTGCAAAAGTGGCCCGGAAGTCTTGTTCCTGTAATTACTCTGATTCCTAGAAAGCCAGTATGGACAGGTGTAATCAAGGAGAGAAGGTAGGAAGCTAATATTTTGGGGATATAATTAGGTGGTGGACATAGTGATAGACACTTCATACATGTTGGCTTATTCTCTCCTTAGAACAATGTATGAGCTTGAAAATAGAGCAGATCCTATTCATCTTCAGAGGAGAAAATTCAGGCTTAGAAGAAATGTACCTTTACCAAGTGTTCACTGCTAACAAATGCCAGGTGTCTATCTTCAGGTGGGTATGTGTGGAATGAAAATGTAATACCTGGCCAACTGGTTAGAAACCTGTGAATCTTTTTCCTATGCCAGGTTTGCTCTCTCAGAAGGAAATTCTTGGCTATGACTTTAGTAATAGTACTGAACAAATGTAACTTTGGACAAGCCATTTAACATCTTAAAGACAATTTCCACATCAATAAAATGACAAAGTTGCAATAGATGTTGCCAAGGAATACTCTAAACCCTGAACAATTTTATTCTCCTGCTATATTGGCAAATTTTTCTTTCCCATTCATATTATTTTGTTTTCCTCTTTAAATCTGATCCTGACAAAGTGAGAGACAATGAAAATTTTCCTGAGGGACATTTCGACTTACTAGGAAATAAAACTAAGGAAGGACTTAAAAAATGGGGAGGCATTTCTTCCTCTGTGGAACTCTTTATTGACCATGTATAATCCTTGTGCATTTTTTTAAAAACAAAATTAGTTTTATTGATTTCAGAGAGGAAGCGAGGGGGAAAGAAAGATAGAAACATCAGTGAGAAAGAATCATTGATAGGCTGTCTCCTGCACACCCCACAGTTGGGATCAAGCCTGCAACCCAGGCATGTGCCTGACTGGGAATCGAACCTTGACCTCCTGATTCATAGGTCTACACTCAACCACTGAGCCATGAGGCAGGGCACATGGTGCATTTTTTGAAAGTATTTAAATGGTTCTTTATGGGATGATATCTAAATATTATACTGTTTTATTTTCCTACTTGAAAACAAATTATTCTATAAACACAGATTGTGATGACATAAGGCAAAGGTTATAGGGATCTATATATTGTTTTTTATTACCTTATGTATTTTATTTTTAATTTTTTAAATTTTAAAATCTTTATTGTTGAAGGTATTACATATGTTTCTTTTCTTTCCCCATTGACATCTTCTAGCCTGCTCCCATCCCCGCCCCAGGCCTTCACCACCCTATAGTCAGCGTCCATAGGTTAAGGGTCTATGCATACAATTTCTTTGGTTGATCTCCTCCCATCCACCCATCCACCTCTGCCTTCCTCTGAGATTCGACAGTTTTCAACAATACCTCTGTGTAAGCTTGCCAAAGGTAATCAAATATTTAAAAAGTGAAGGAAACATTCAATTATCTATTAAAAGAGTTTTCAATATAAAAGAGAATTTAAATCTACAAAAAAACCCTCTTCTTGATTTTCTTAGAATTAAATTGTAAATATTCCAGAATTGAGAATTTTATACTAAAATTAGTGAATTTACTTTAATTAGGATAAAAATCTAGCTATCTACTGTTTATGACAGACACATCTAAAATAAAATGCCACATGATGCTTTTATTTTGTACACACACACACACACACACACACACACACACTGATATGTTAGACAAATTGAAGCACAGAAATAAAAAACCACAGGTAACAATAATTCAAATGAAGTAACTGAAAGCCTTAATCAACATAGAGGGGCATATAAAAGGAAGATAATCAATGAAGAATATAAGTGATCTGTGAACCACTGAATACCTACACCAGGACAGAAAATTAGCAAAGTAAAACTCATAGGGAGGGTCAGAATTTGACAAATCAAATCATTTTTAAACCCATAAGAATATGCACCACTACATTATAAAACTGGAAAAAGTGACTCAATGGCTGTTGATGTGATTTTATGCCCTACAAATGCATATTTTCTCTTGTGACCAGGAACCATAGGTAATAAAATAAATGAACAACAACATATAACTGAATATACACAAACCTTCATAAATTCCTAAAGGTGGAAAATTAAAAGGCCATATTTTTTGGCTAAAAGCCAAAAATTACAGAATTGTAAAAAAATAATAATACATTTTTAATTGTCTATAATAAAAATTAATTTAAATAAATAGAAATGCATATGAAATAAAACTATAATTCCAAATAATTTAGAGATTAATAAAAACTAGATCACTTCATATAAAACCATGTGGAATGCATCTAAAACTATACTCAGAAGAAAAATTAATGCTTAGAATTATTTTATTAATAACAAGGAATATTATAAAATGGGTTATTATTGAACTTAAGACATTTTTAAAGTAATAAAGAAGTCAAATAGAGAAATTTAAATAAGTTTTGTGAACAACATAAACACCAAGAAGGAAATATTAATAAAATTAAAATTGATAGGATCAAATAGATAATTATAATTTTGAAAAAAGAAGTATTTGCAGCATGAAAAGTAATCAGAGCTGCAACTAAAATTTCAGTAAGCTAAATATTATAAGCAGTTTTGTGTAACACTTTATGATGAAGAAAGGTATAATGTAAATACATTCAGTGAGATATTGATATTATGTGCCATGTGGAAGTAGAATTTATTTCAAGAATGCAAAGTGGTAAACTTTACAAAATCAACCACTTAATATGCTCTAGTGTTTTAAAGTCTGAATGTGTCAGCAGATAAATACTAGTAAGTTAATAACACTCTACATTTGGTACTGTTTTAAAAATAGTAAATAAAATAAAAATAGAACAAAACCTCCTTAAAAAGCTGAAAAAATGTTTGGCAACAACAAATGCCATTGTAAGTGTATTCACACACTCCATTAAACTCAAGATCAAATAGGAATGCTGACTGTCACCACTGAACCACTATTATTCAGCATTGTCTTAGAGTTTCTAGCTAAAGAAGAAAGAACATGATAGCTTTATGTTTGGCAACATGATCCCAGAAGTTAGAGACAGACTGGTTCTAATTCTGGGACAGACTTTTTTTGGAGGGTGGGGAGATAGACAGTTATTACATGAAGGATCTTGGGCAATTACTCAACCCTTGTAAGCTTCAATTTTTCACCTGTGGAAAATCACATTGCTCTCTCTCTGTTAGGGGGACTATGAAGATTTGATCTAAAAATAGTTATAAGGTAATGAACCAAATTGGCTAAACTTAATTGGCTTTTAATTAATAATATTCCTATTAACCACATTAGCCATATTATTATTATCCCCATCACAAGTATTGTGATTGTGCAATATTTTAACAGAAATTTAGGAAAATTCAATCAGGTGACTGGATAAAAGGAAATAAATTCAAGTTATTTTATTTATGTTTACAGTTGAAAGTTAGAATATATTTGGAGAAAAAGCCAAATCCCAAAGATAAAATACAAAACAAAACAAAAATCTAAGCTAAAATTATAAAATATGAAGATAGACAATTAATATAAGTCTATGTAAGACCAATATTAATAAATCTATAAAATGTTACTAAAATATATAAATAATATTTTAATTACTGGAGAGTTGTATTTTCCTCTGGTATGGGAAAATGTCTTTCCATCTCATATAAAATGTACATTTATTTAATTTAATGGAAATCAGAATTCTATCTTTTGGAAGAAATTAAAAAATGTCAGCTGTAAGAGTAAATGTAAGAGAAAGGTCAATAAAATATGGAAAAATATGACTAATGAAGGTGCACTTATGCTGTTCTCCTTCCTATATAATAAAAGGCTAATATGCAAATTAATCACATGGTGGAACTACTGGTTGCTATGACATGCACTGACCACCAGGGGGCTGATGCTCAATGCAGGAGTTGCCCCCTGGTGGTCAATGCACTCCCACAGAGGGAGCTCCGCTCAGCCAGAAGCCAGGCTCACGGCTGGCGAGTGCAGCAGCAGTGGCAGGAGCCTCTTCTGCCTCTGCGGCAGTGCTAAGGACCCCTCAGGGTTCCAGATTGCAAGAGGGCACAGGCTGGGCTGAGGGACCCCCCCAGTGCACGGATGTCATGCACTGACCCTCTAGTTAGTATTTATAATATACTTCAGAGAAAACAATTAAATAATTATACACAAGGATAGCTAGATAACTTAGAAACCAAATCCACTAAACCAGAAAAACAGAGCAATGTCTAATGGAAATTTTATGAGATTAAAATGTTTCAAAAGAGAGAAAATAATAGGGTATTCAATAAATGATTTAGGTAAAAAGTGCTGTCCATATTGAAGAAAGTGTCAACTCTCTTCCACACAGCAAGTAAGTTCCCAATGAATAAAGGACCTCAAGGTTTAATTTAAAGACTAAAAAATTAGCATAAACTACAGGAAAGTATTTTCTTTACTTTAAATAATTTATTGGGTGACACTGGTTAAAAAAATTATAGAGGTTTCAAGTTCACAATGCTGCAACACATCATTTGTACACTGTATTGTGTGTTCACTACTTCAAGTCAAGTCTCCTTCCATTGCCATTTATCCCCCTTTTACTCTCCTCTGTCCCCCCACCCCAAGTATTTTTCTAAGCTTGAGTTTTTTAAAGTATGAGGTACACCCCACAACTCATTAAGAAAATTGTTGATTGTTTTGATAATGCAGAAAATAGAAATTTCGTGTGACAGAAGGCAATATAAGTTAAAACAAAAAGGTGCCTAAATGATAAAATGCTTTGAATGTTTTACAACATAGATCTATTATCTATAATAATAAAAGTGTAATATGCTAATTAGACAGGACAGCCAAATGACCTTCCGGATGTAATTCCGGACATCCTTCCAGATGAAGCCACTGTGGTGGGGGCCAAGGCAGAGGCAGTTAGGGGTGATCAGGCAGGCAGGCAGGCAAGCGGTTAGGAGCCAGTGGTCCTGGATTACGAGAGGGATGTCCGACTGCTGGTTTAGGCTCAATCGAACAGGCAGAGTGGTTAGGGGCGAGCAGGTAAGCAGGCAGGTGAGCAGTTAGGAGCCAGCAGTCCCGGATTATGAGAGGGATGTCCAACTGCCAGTTTAGGCCTGATCCCGCAGGCAGAGTGATTAGAGGTGATCAGGCAGGTAGGCAAGCAAGTAGTTAGGAGCCAGCAGCCCCGGATTATGAGAGGGAAGCCCAACTTCCCACAGGGATCGGGCCTAAACAGGCAGTTGGACATCCCCCAAGGGGTCCCGGATTGTGAGAGGGTGCATGCTGGGCTGAAGGATCCCCCCTCATGCACGGATTTTGTGCACCAGGCCTCTAGTTTATAATATATTTTAAACCTCCTACTACTTAATAATAAGAAATACTTTTAAAAAAACAGTGAAATAAACTAATCAGAGAAACACAAATATTACATGATTTCATTTATAGGAGGCATCTAAAATAGTCAAATCACAAAATCAAAGAGTATTTACAAGGAGCTGGGGGAGTAATGGAGAATTACTACTCAATGGGTATAGAGTTTCAGTTCAGCAAGCTCTAGGAATCTGCTATACAACACAGTACCCATAGTCAACAATAATGTATTATACACTTAAATACTTACCAAGAGATTAGATCTCATTTTATGTATTCTTATCACAATAAAATAAAATTTTTGAAGTTAAAAACATTCAGGCAGTTCACATAAGAATAACATAAATTTACAAAAACCAACCTGAAATGAAGCTAACGTTCAGTAATTGTGAAGGAAAAGTAAAATAAAACAACAGCAATAATAAAAAGAGTGTTTTTCTTTGGGAGATTATTTTGTTTTACTTTATACACAAAATAAATAAGAGTAACCAATAAACAGCATCCTTGCCCTCTGGCTTGCAGTTGGGCTAGGAGACATCCAAGGCACCCAGAAGAAATATAAGGAGAGACTGAGTTAAGAGTATTTGTTTCAACACTTCCTGTTAGGGCATCATGGAGGGGCTGTGTCCCACTATGAAAGGCCATTTCCCTACACAGGCAGCCCTCTTCATGCATATCTCTCTCTCTGGTTTCTGGATATGCTTCTTTTTTGACTCTTTGGGTCTAAGAGTAGTACTGCCTGTCTGACTATCCCTGAGATATTGCTCCGTTGTTAATTTCCTCAAGTTCTATCTACACCTTTATCAATAGTCCATGATCGTACTTCACTTACCCAGTTTGAGTGTGCAACTTTTTCTTCCTGTTGACTGTCCCTTTCAATTGTCCCTTTTAAATTCATTAACTGTATTTCCCTGACTTGGAACTCACCTGGCTTAGGTTTAGGCCCAATCTCATGGCTGGAAACCGAGTTTGGCCAATACGATTATTTCATTCCTACATTGATTGACTTGGGAATGGACATATAACTTACTGAGCTGGTGATCAGAGGTAAGCATAAGCTTTCTTTCTCTAGTTAAAGGAAAAGAAACCATCTCTTCCCACTGAATTGATCTACCTCTGGGTAGACTGGAAGCCTAATACTTCTGGTGTCCATTTCTGTCGCCACATAGGAAATGCTGGAGGGAATGATGGGAAGGCATTCAAAGCAGAATTGGAAATTGAATACCAACATATTCCTGATTATATAATTGGACTACATATCATTAGTCATATCTTTACCTTGACTATCTTTGAACTCATCTCAGAAGATATATGAGACGATAAACACCACTTTTCTTTTTTTCTAATTTCAGTTGCAACAAAGGTTCCTGCACATTACAAATATTGTGTGACCTTATCTCCTCATCCCAGGGGAATATATATCTACAGCTATACCACTTATATGCATGCCTATGCCTGCACTTATGCTTATGTCTGTATTCACATTGATATCTACTTTTATATTAATAAGTTGTTACACCTGAGAGTCAGTTTTGCCCCAGAAAGGGTTATGAACCCTTTTATTCAGGAAATATAGTTTGGAAACCAAAACAATAATTTTTCAATGACTCAAATATTTTCCATGTTTTTCTGAAACACCACAAAATCATACCACCCCACAACACATTTTTTTTAAAATTATATTTATTGTAGAAAGTATTACAGATATCTCCCTTTTTATTTTTTAATGCTCTCTTTATCTTTTTATACACACCCCAGCTTTCTCTCACCACCATATGCTAGAATCTCCTCTCAAATATTTCCCCCATTCTAAGCTAAAGCTTCTTCTTTTAACCTCCCCACTTAACCTGATTTGGAACACCTAATGGCAAAAGAGCTGGTCTAGAAAGAGGTGGACACTCTAGAAATAGCTGAACAAAAGGACTGGAAAGAGAAATGGGTAGGCCCAGGAACCTAATGGCCAAAGACCTGGTCTAGAAATAGCCGAACAAAAGGACTGGAAAGAGAAATGGGTAGGCCCAGGCAGGATTCTATATAACTGGCACAGAAAATGTGAAGTCTGTAATTCCCTGATTACTTTCCAATTTGTTACAAAAATTATAAATTTACAGAAAACCTTAGGAATTCAACCACATTTCAACAGTGGCTTTTTCTGAATGGGCATCATCTTTATCTTCAACAATATACTTCTGCATGTTTTGCAATAAGCATATGTTGCTTTTATAATCACAAAAATATGAAGTCATTGACAAAATGAATGTTTGAAATGTATACATGTCTAAGCAAAGTAACACTGAAACCCTGAACATCCTCGGAGATATATTATAGTAAATGAAGCAGTCTGCCCTGACCTGACTCCCCTACTGAGTCCATATCACCTTCTGTTACTTCCCTTAAGGCCCATCACTTTCCTAACAGGACTTGGATTTGCAGTGTTTTGAAAATGGCATTGCATGAGGCACAGCTTGTTTCCTGAAAATAAATCATTCGACTCTCTGGAAAGGACTGAAGTAGGACCCACACACTCTCTGTTTATCTTCTCGGTATTGGTTCTTGTGCTTTGGTGTGATGCATGGAGTAGGATCGCAGAGCACCTACCAGGTTGCTCGCCGCCCCAGCTGCAGTAGCCCCGTGACATCAGGATGTCCGTGGGGCCTTTCCTTTGACGATGCCTTCATAAATTGGATGAAGTACTCTTTTGTGCTTCTCTTTGGCAGAGAGCCTAACTAATAAAGGTTAAGCTTGACTACTTCAGTAGAAAAGAAGAAAAATATTTCCTCAGCATCTGTGAAGGTCAGCACAACTAAGTTCCCATTAGTCTTTCTCAAGTAACTAGGAAATGTGAATAGGTAGAGAGGTTCTGACTCAGCCACTCACTGATTCATTAGATGCTTACGGAGCACTTCCTGTAGATGCTGGGGACCAGATGAGCAGGACACACTCACTGCCCAGGAGGGACTTATAGAATAATGGGAAAGATAGACACAAGCAGATGGAGTCCAAGCATGATAATGCTGGTAATGAAAAAAGGCACATTTACTGATTTCTGTTTACCAGGTGCCAGGATCTATTCCAAGTGCTTTGTATATCTTATATCATCCCTCAACAATTTATGGAACAAGGTATTATTACTTTATCCATTTTATAGATAAAGGAATAGAAGGCCAAGAGTTTATAACATGTACAAGGTCAAACGGTAATAAGTAAAGCCAAAATTCAGACTCAATAAGCCTGGCTCTAGTGAAGAGCTATAGTAAAATGGTGAACCCAGTGCTGTGGGATCCCAGAGGGACATGCCAGCCCCTGGTAGGAGTGAAGAAGGTTTGACAGGAAGGAAGACTGTTCTGGTAGGTCTTGAGAAAAAGATTATTTCCACATAAAGATGTTGTGTAGAAGCGTAGTCGTGCAGAAAATGGAAAAAGGGTTCCGTGTATGCATTTACTGTCTGGACCAGAGGTCACAGACTGCCAGCCTGCAAGCAGAAATATCCTACAAATATAAATTGGTTGGCAAAAAAAATGTTTTTGTTGTTTATTCAAAAGATGCAGGAAGGTGGGAATCTTGTCCAGACTCCTCTGCTGGTCAGAGGTGTGACCTTGCACAAGTTGATGAAATCCATTCAGTTGTTTGTGTGTGAATCAGCTTTATTAAGATTTTATTTGCATAAAATAAACTTCACACATATAAAATGCAAAATTTGGTAACTTTGGGCAGGTACCCATAAGTCACTGTCATGACCAAGAGACCATTTCCATCTCCCCCACGAGTTTCCTCAGGCCCTTTGAGTCTCACCCTCCACTCTGAGCTTCTGACCACGACTACTGCTTATTTTTTTGTCACTACAGACTAGCTTCATTCCTCTGGAATCTATAATAATAAAAGCATAATATGCTAATTAGACTGGACAGCTGAACCACCTTCTGGACAGCCTTCTATGAGGCCGGGGTGCGAGGACCAAGGCAAGCCGCAGAGGCTGTGAAGGCCAAGCCCCTTGCATGAATTTCATGCATCGGGCCTCTAGTTTTACATAATTGGAATGGCATCATATGCAATTTTTTGTGTCTGGCTTTGGTTAGTCATTGTAACAATATTGTCAGCAGTTCGTCCCCCCTTTTTGAGTAGCATTTTACTTCCTTGATTGTGTTATCTTCAGCTATTGGCTATTATGAATAAAGCTGTATGGATTTTGTCCCCAAGTCTATATGTAGACATTCATTTTATTTTATTTTATTTTATTTTATTTTATATGAACATATTTCTTAATTTTTTTGACATTGATTTTAGAGAGGAAGGGAGAGGGAGAGAGAGATAGAAACATAAACGATGAGAGAGAACCACTGATTAGCTGTCTCCTGTATGCCTGACACTGGAGATCCAGTGGAAACCTGGGCATGTGCCCTGACCAGGAATCAAACCATGATCTCCTGGTTCATAGTTTGATGCTCAACCACTGAGCCATGCAGGCTGGGCATATTTCTTAACTTTTAAAGATACTTTCCAGCTCTTTTCCAGTGTGGCTATGCAATTATACTTTCTCCAGCAGGGGTGAGAGCTCTAGTAGGTCCACATTGTTGCCGAATCTTGGTCCTGTCAGTCTATTACATTTTCCATTGTAGTGGAAATATATAGTGAAATACAATGCTCTAAGCCTCTTGTAAAATTAGAATCCCTTTGGGTAAGGCTGGCTATAGTATCCTAATTTCTTTATGTTTCTCAACATTATCTTTTAGCTGATGTCAAGATGCTGAACCCATTGTAGTACCTGCCTGGCCCTGAAGTCACTTACAACTGGCGGTTTACACATACTATCCTATTTAACTTCCCATAAAGCATTTCATTTTATTCTCTTAACAACTCTAAGAAGTAGGTATTAGCAAGGCCCCCTTTCTCAGATGAAGAGGTGAAGGCCAAGAAAAGGTAAAGGTTAAATCATACACGTAAAAACAGCAGTCAGGATATAAACTCAAATCTGTTTGGATCCAACACTGACCTTCAGACAGAAGAGATCACACATGTAAAGATGGAGAACTAGGGAATGGCTGGCATGTTTAGAGCATTGTACCAATTGAGTGGGTCTTTTTGTAGGATTTATAGTCAGGACCACCTATATAATTTGAAACAGTAATGCAGTATCCCTCATTCCAAAAGCATGAAACAATTATATTAAGAGTATTAACATATACATTTTTCTTTTCTTCCACACACTCTCAACTTACATGGTTTTTAATTTGCTATTTAGTATCATTCTAAGCAAATAAAAATCACAATTTTAAATTATTAGCATAGGTTTTCTGATCATCTTTTTACTGTACAATGCCAGTTTCAAACAGAAATATAAACACATTTAAGTCACATTTAGAATCACCAAAATCATACAGTTTGTATTTTGTAGCTCATACATCCAAATGTATATCATTCTTACCAGAACAGTGTAAACACAGCACAAAACTAACTCAGCTGGCTTTATGTCACTTTTTGACACATATACATTCTACCAATACTCTCTTTCTTCAGCTTACTAATGAGTAGGAAAGAATGTACAGGAAACTATAGTTTTCCTTATATTTTCCTTTCCTTCTATGCCATGATTTTCATCATAAGTGATTGGCTAATATGGGGAAGTAATATTAGTAAGGAAGGATATTATAGCATTCCTTGTTCATTTGTATTCCTCAGAATGTCATTGTCTTCTTTCTGATTAAGGGGACTCTGGATTGAACAGAAGACATGATCTCTTGAGGCTGTTGGGCCTCACTTACTCAGAGAGAGGTAACACATGTCATACTTGCTTTGGGTGCTGCTGACCTCTCACACATAGTGGGTCCATGGGATTCTGTGCCCATGTGGCATAGTGAACACTGTATTCAAAGGGAATGGCAAGTAATGGTGGACATTCATATTCATAGACCTTCTGCTTATGCACATCCTCCATCATCCCACAGGATGGCACTTACAAAACACATTTTCGACTAAGAACATCAGGGCAGCAACAGCAGAGCATGAGACCCGGTATGGTGAAAAATGCTCACGAATCTGGCTTTTTGAGCCATGGAGAAATAAGAGATAAGAACACTTTATACAAATCCAGTTTTTATTCAATCACTCATTCAACGAATAGTTACTAAACACCTACAACGTGCCAAATAATGTTTTAGGTATCTGGGATATGTCAATGGCAAAGGAGAAAATTTAGCCTTCACGGAGCTTACGTTCTAGTTCTATTTTTCTCTGAGGAATAGAATAGATATGTAAAATATGAACCATCTGCTCATACTGGAGGAATATTAATGGCTAGAATTCAACAAAAAAGAACCAGACTCTTTGAAAAAGGCATATCTTGTTACACAACTGGATTTCCAAAGATGATTATATATGTTGGAATCCATTAAATGTGTAATATGAGGGTAAAGAGTATTTTGCTCTTTTGATTAGTTTTCTGGTTCAAATGTCAAAGAGTTAAATAACTTTTATTAATTTGTTTGTTTTATGTGTTTTCTTTCTTGGCAATCTGTGTAAGCAAAAACCTCTAATTAGATTTGGCCTAAATTTTCTGCATGTTTTGGTAAAAAAAAAAAAGTAATGCAACTATTCATCATTTTTCTATAGTAACCTGCAATTGAGAAGGGCTCTACTTTATAATTAATAAATCACTGATTGTGGTCATCATTTTGCCAAATCTGTTTTCGAGCAAGATGAGCCACTAAGCAATGGTCTCTGTTACCAACCCTGTGAGGCAGCATAGGAAAACTGGGCCCTTTTCTAGCCCAGAAGTTCTCAAACTTTAGTGTGCTCACAATCACCTGGAAGACAGGTTAAAACTCAGTTTTCTGAGCCCATCTGCCCTTTGCGATTCAGAAGGAGAGGAGTGGTTCCTGATATGATGCATTTCCAACCAGTTTCCGGGGGCTGCTGCTGCTAGTCCAGTAAGGAGACCACGCTAACTGTTGGAAGTTAGATGACAGAGGCTCTAAAGTTCCTTTTTCACTTGAAACTCCCGTGGGTTTATTTATACCCATTGTCATGGCCTTGGGACCAGAACATCCTTTCAATCAGCTGAGTAACACTAAGTGTAAAAGACTAAATTGAAACTGTCATTTCTATCCTTGTCTCTCTCTTCACCATATGTGAGCGTGTGTGTATATGTGAGTTTGTATGGAAAGATGGAAGTAGAGAATGGGGAAAGATACAGAGAGATAAACACAGGGAAAGAAAGAGACAGGACCATAAAAGAATAGAAAGGAAAGAAGTCCCAAAAGAAGAGTTCCATAATCTCAAGCCTTTCTAATTAGGAAATGAAAGAATAAAATAAATTTAGCAAAAATTTTATGAGTAACCCAAGACTTATGTAAGCCAGCAAAAAATAACATAATGTACCACCAACTTATTGTACAAGCACTTTTACAACATTATCTCATTAGGACTGCATCGTGATTCTTTGCAGAACATCTTTCCAGCTCCCTTTAGAGAGGAGACCTCTGTCCTTGTCCTTCATGTCACTATCCTAGTCAACACAGTAGGTGGCAGGTACCTTCCTGGAAGCCACTCCCACATCACAACAGGCAGTAACTAGGCAGAACCACCAATCCCCAACTAAATGTTGCCCCATGTCAACTTTGTCTTAGCTGGATCCAAATAAAGGTGTGGCCACTCCACTCTCACCTGACACAAGTGAAAGTGTGGCAGGGGGAAAGAAGATTGGCAGAGTGTTTACAATACATGAGACCTACTAACACATTGCTGCTGCCTCTCTAGGCCTTTGGAAGGTGTATTAGTTTCCCAGGGCTGCGATGAAAAAATTAACGCAACCTGGTGGCTTAAAATAAACATTTGGATTTCTTCATTGCCTCTTCTAGCTTCTGGTGGCTTCTGGTGACTTGTGGCTGTGCAACTCAATCTCTGCATCCATCTTCTCTTTATCTGTGCATTGCTTCTTTGTGTGTCTCTTATAAGGACATTGATCATTGGATTTGGGGCCCACCCAAATAATCCAGGACAATCTCAACTCAAGATCCTTAACTTAATTACATCTACAAAGCCCCCTTTTCCAAATGAGGTCACAACCACATATGCCAGAGATTAGGACAACATGGTCATATCTTTGGGGGTGTTGGAGTGGGCACCTTTCAATCCACTACAGAGGGGATTCATACAAGAGCAGATTTGAAACATAAACTTCAATAAACCTGAGGCCACAGGAGAAATAAGTAAATAGCTCAAGCTAAGATTCTAGAGGTAGCTGAACAAATATTTAAATTTGGGTCTTTTAGGCACTTTCCCCTATGCGTGTGTGCCTTTGAATTGTATTTACAAGTTATTTGAAAATTTAGAAAATGTATGTGTATCCCAAAACCTGTTTACAAGAAAGACACAGAAATAAAATGAAATATTATCTACCCACAACTAATTCATTTAGGAGACCGCCAATGTCTTATCACACTGCAGAGATGTCAGTGCAGGCTGAAGTAGCACGCAGACCTCTGGCTCCCAGTCTTTCTTGTCCATATCTCAATCTGCTCCAGTTCTCAGTAACTTCATTTTTTTTTATTTCTATCAAAGTCATCTCAATGATTTTATTTTAATTAACCTAATGGATTTAAAGGATGAAGTGTATTATGTGCATCTTCTTTAGGAAAATATTTGATGACTCTAAAATCTGTATTCTTTAAGAATTTGCTATCACCAAGTCTTAGTATTTTATAGCTTCTGAATATTAATCGTATGTTCATCTGTGGAGTATGAGTGAGAAAGGTTATCAGAGAAGCAAATTGCCAGAAACTCTTTTTGAGATCATTATAAATAATGCATATTAAATTCATTTTGCATATTTTGAGAAATTATGCAAGTTATATTAAGTAAATTGCTTATGCAGTGAGGTGTTTTGATAAAAACAGTTAATTCTTTTTGTTACAGCATGTAAGTACTGTTTAAGCTACCCCATATGCAAATCTCTAGGCTTCCTGCTATATTATAAAATGCTGAGTTATCTAATAATAATATGCTCTTTCATAAAATTAAGGGTTTGGTGCCTTTAACCTCAATTCTTTCTATTCCATTCTTAATTCTACTAAACTAATAATGTGTCATTTCATATGCCTTCTGAAGTTATTACATTTTTCTTATTGGATTTATGATTTGAATAGATTTAGAAAGTAATCATCATATTAATTATTCCTTTGACTAGAGTGTGGTCTTGGTATAAATGAGTAAAGGTATATATTCACCAAGCACCCATAGGAATACAGGCTTGAAGTGACTGGATCCTACTTTCCAAAGGTTGAATGTTTTCTAGGGAAAAAAGCCAGTTAGCCCAGAAAGGCAGGATATAAGCAGTATGTGTAGGACTATAGGAAGGAGAGATCACTTCTGGATTTAGGGGATGAGTGGTATTCAGTGAAGGCATTAAAGAGGTATTGACATTAAACCAGAAATTTAAATTATGGAGAGATCTGTACATAAGTTAATGAGAAAAAAGTAAACATTTGATTCAAAGGAACAGGATGAATGATCCCTGAAAGTGAGACAAATAAGCTATTTTGAGAAATAAGCAGTTATTCTGCTTTAACAACCAGACAGATAGGCCACATGTGGAGAGGTAATGAAATATAAGATGATAATCCTATCTGATAAAAGAGAAACATGGTAATTAGCTGTACCTCCGATACCCTTCCCATTGGCTAATCAGGGCGATATGAAAATTAACTGCCAGCCAAGATGGCGGCCGGCATCCAGGCAGCTTGAAACGAACATGAGGCTTGCTTGCTCCAGTGTCGGAGAAGCCAACGTTCCCCGCCTGCCTTGCCGGCCTCTGAGCTTGCAGTTTGAAACATTGTTGCAAATATAGAAGCTAAACAAAACCCCAGAAACCTGCTTTCAGCCAGCCGGGATCTCAGAGCTGGAGTTGAAACAGTGTTTCGATTATAGAACCCAAACAAACCAGATACCTGCTTTCAGCAGC
>NW_005371541.1:1977001-1984442 GCF_000412655.1 Myotis brandtii
CTCTCCCCCCCGAGGGCACAAATTTTTGTGTACCGGGCCTCTAGGCTATATATAAAAGGCTAAGCAACCGTCTGACCATCTGACCAATAGCTATGATACTCAATGACCACCAAGGGGCAGACGCTCCAACTGGTAGCTATGACGTGCACTGACCACCAGGGGCGGATGCTTAATGCAGGAGCTGCTGAGCTTCAGTGACTTGGCAGCTGTGGTTCTCAGGTGACACACCCAGAACCAGAGAGAAAGCAGCCTTATTCCGGGGTGCGTCACCCAAGAACCACCCTCTCACAATCTGGGACCCCTTGGGGGATGTTGGAGAGCCGGTTTTGGCCTGATCTCCACAGGCCAGGCCAAGGGATCCCACCTGTAGGAGGGACCCCACTTACTCTGCAGATGCCCTTAGAGCAGCAGCACCGCCCTAGGTGCCATCAGCAGGGGAGGGACAGCGGGAGGTTGGCTCCAGGGTGTGTCCAGCCATCTCACCCAGTCCCGCCCCGCTGGCTACCTTCTAATTAATTTGCTTTCAATGTGCATGAATCTGTGCACTGGCACTGGTAATAAATATTAATAAATACAATGAAAATAATGAAATCCATATTGAACACTAGATTCAATACTTTGTGTTTAGTGCTTTGTATTTTGTTACTTAGTCCATTTGGGCTGCTATCATAGAAAACCATAGGCTTAATAAACAATAAAAACTTAG
Source organism: Myotis brandtii (assembly GCF_000412655.1). Taxonomy (NCBI): domain Eukaryota; kingdom Metazoa; phylum Chordata; class Mammalia; order Chiroptera; family Vespertilionidae; genus Myotis; species Myotis brandtii. The sequence goes on from NW_005371541.1 coordinate 1,977,708, forward strand.
TCTCAGATTTCTGGAGGGTAGATTAAGTTCAATATCAAGGCAGCAGCAGATTAGATGTGTGGTGGGAGGCTTCTTCCTGATTCATAGACAGCTGTCTTCACCCTGTGTTCTCCCAGGGTAGAAGGGACATGGGAGATTTCTGGGGTCTCTTTTATAAGGACGTTAATGCCATACATTTGGGCTCTGCCCTAATCATCTTCCAAAAGCCCCACCTTCAAATGCTATAACATTGGGGAATAAGATTTCACATATGAAATTGGGAAGATACAAACATTCAGTCCTTTACATTACCGAACACTTCCCATAAACCCTGGAGGCATATACTAGCTACTTTTCCCAGATTAGAAAACCAAGGTACGGAGAGGATACACAATTTTTCTACAATTATGCCAAATGGTGGAAAGTCTTAAGTGTCAGATTTTAAAAACTGGTCTTGAAGTTAAAGCTTCACTGGAGATTCTGATGTCAGCATGCAATGTGGCTTCTTGTATCGGAAAGTGCTATAGAAAGGTATTTAGTCAACAGACATTTGTTGATTGTGTCCCATAAACCAGATACATTCTTGGTGCTTGGGATATATTAGTGAGCAAATAAGAAAAGACCTGCCCTCATGGAGGTTATATTCTAACACACCGTAGTTAAGAGAACTATAGGTTAGAAGGGGCAGATTCTATGGTGGGAAAAAATGGAACATACTAGGCAGAACAGAGAAAGCCAACAGTGATTCCAGTTGCAAACTTTAATAGGATGGCCAGCATGGACTGCATTAAGAAGGTAAGATTTTAGCAAAAACTTGATGAAGATGAAAGTATTAGCCAAGCGGATATCTGGAGAAGATACCCAAATAGTGGGAAGATTTGGTGTGGATGCTGTGAGAATGTTTGGGGAATGACAGATGCCACTGTGGCTGGAGAGGACTGAGAGGAGGAGGTGGTAGGATCTGAGCTCAAAGAAGTAACTTTGGGATAAAAATCATCTACAACCTTGCCATCTATGTAAAGGTGTGGCTTTCCTTCCAGGTGAAAAATGGGGGCACTTAGTGTAGCATTGTGAGCAGAGGAGTGACTGGATTTGCCTTAAATTTTGAAATAATTAGTCTACTGAAAAAAGGCTGGCAAGGGAGACGTGTTAAGAAGCTTCTGCTATAGTTCAACAGAACTGGATAGAAAGGAAAGAAATCCCAAAAGAGGAGTTCCATAATCTCAAGCTGTTCCACCTAGGAAATGAAAGAATAAAATAAACTTAGCAAAAATTGTATGGATAACACAAATTTTATACAAGCCAGCAAAAAATAACATGATGTATCACCAAGTTACTGTGTAAGCACTTTTACAACTTTATCTCATTAGGACTGCGTCATCATCCTTGGCAGAACATCTTTTCAGCCTCTTTTAGGGTGGAGACCTCTGTCCTTGACTTTCATGTCACTATCTAGATTCAACACAGTAGGTGGCAGGAACCTTCCTGGATGCCTCTCCCACATCACAACTTCTATTATTCCCATCCTGGTCTAAAGCCCCTGTTTTGGGGATAGTTGTTCATGAAGCAATAGGTAAGAGATACAGACATATTTTCTTTTATATGAAGTACATATTGCACATTAACCAGTCAACAATATTTGAATAAAGAAGCATTTGTTGTTGCTACTTACAAACTTTGTTACTGAAACTCTCTTTGTAAAGCCAGATTTTTATGATCTGTACACAACTTATTCTTAGGCCAATTTTAAATGATTGTGTTTTCATACAGAATCCAAGTTTTCAAAGCCAATTATCTACAATTGCTAACTATTCTCACTTTCTCCAGGCCTTTGACCTTGGCCAAGTTCTTCACCTTTTCTTTCTCAGTTTCGACTCATCTTTCAAGGAGTATTTAAAGTGGTACCTCTTCTGTAAAACTATTTCTGATTGTTTTATATAAGTTATTAAATTATTATCATATGGCATATGTAACAGTCAACTCAACAGTTCCCTGATTACTTTGTGTACCTACTATGTGCCAGGGACCATGTTGGTGTGGATGCTGTGAGAATGTTTGGGGAATGACAGATGCCACTGTGGCTGGAGAGGACTGAGAGGAGGAGGTGGTAGGATCTGAGATCAAAGAAGTAACTTTGGGATAAAAATCATATACAACCTTGCCATCTATGTAAAGTGTGGCTTTCCTGCCAGGTGAAAAATGGGGGCACTTAGTGCAGCATTGTGAGCAGAGGAGTGACTGGATTTGCCTTAAATTTTGAAATAATTAGTCTACTGAAAAAAGGCTGGCAAGGGAGACGTGTTAAGAAGCTTCTGCTATAGTTCAACAGAACTGGATAGAAAGGAAAGTCCCAAAAGAGGAATTCCATAACCTCAAGCTGTTCCACCTAGGAAATGAAAGAATAAAATAAACTTAGCAAAAATTGTATGGATAACACAAATTTTATACAAGCCAGCAAAAAATAACATGATGTATCACCAAGTTACTGTGTAAGCACTTTTACAACTTTATCTCATTAGGACTGCGTCATCATCCTTGGCAGAACATCTTTTCAGCCTCTTTTAGGGTGGAGACCTCTGTCCTTGACTTTCATGTCACTATCTAGATTCAACACAGTAGGTGGCAGGAACCTTCCTGGATGCCTCTCCCACATCACAACTTCTATTATTCCCATCCTGGTCTAAAGCCCCTGTTTTGGGGATAGTTGTTCATGAAGCAATAGGTAAGAGATACAGACATATTTTCTTTTATATGAAGTACATATTGCACATTAACCAGTCAACAATATTTGAATAAAGAAGCATTTGTTGTTGCTACTTACAAACTTTGTTACTGAAACTCTCTTTGTAAAGCCAGATTTTTATGATCTGTACACAACTTATTCTTAGGCCAATTTTAAATGATTGTGTTTTCATACAGAATCCAAGTTTTCAAAGCCAATTATCTACAATTGCTAACTATTCTCACTTTCTCCAGGCCTTTGACCTTGGCCAAGTTCTTCACCTTTTCTTTCTCAGTTTCGACTCATCTTTCAAGGAGTATTTAAAGTGGTACCTCTTCTGTAAAACTATTTCTGATTGTTTTATATAAGTTATTAAATTATTATCATATGGCATATGTAACAGTCAACTCAACAGTTCCCTGATTACTTTGTGTACCTACTATGTGCCAGGGACCATGTTGAGACTGAGAGTTGCAATGGAGAGTAAGATCTCAAGGCTCTCAGGTTATTGCATTTTGGTTATTTGTATTTTACTGGTCTGGATGTTCTATGAGAGCAGAAGGATTTTATTAAGTGCATTTTTAAATGTTTAATGCCTTTTTTTTTCTTTGGGTAAATTCCCAAAAGATATCTATGGAATGGTAAGCGAATGAATAATGCAAATAATTGGAGTTTAATATTCATCATTTAATCTATTGCATAACAGGAAGCCCTTTAGAAGCTACAACATTTTGCAACCAGTTCCTACTAAAAACCATGAGAGAAAGAGCTTGAAATGGTCATTGACCAAGTCTTCACTCCATTAACTCAAACAATTGTTCACTTGAATAGGCAGCCTAGATACAAACATAGTTCATAAACTTTTTATAAGCTTCAAGTGCCTGTCCTTTTTGTTTTCATTAGAAGTCCACATGATGAAGCAGCATATCAATAAGGCCAGAATAAATATTTAATTGCCACAGCTAGTGGCTTAAAACAGCACAAATATATTATCATTAGTTCAAAGTCCGATAGGGGACTCACCAGGCTAAAACCAAGGTATCAGTCTGACTGCATTCCTTTCTAGAGCTCCAGGGAAAAGTCAATCTCCTGGTTTTTTCATCTTCAAGAGTCTATCCTTCCTCCATCTGTAAAGTCTGCAGTGTTGAATTTCCCTGGCCATTCTTCTGGCGCTCCTTTTTTTCTTTTCTTTTCTTTTTAAATCTTCATTGTTGAAAGTATTACATAGGTCCTCCTTTTTCCCCATTAACCTCTTCCAGCCCTCTCTCATCCTCCGCTCCCCCACTTCCTGCTGCTCCCTTTTTCTGAGCACAGCTGAGAAGAACTCTTCTTTGAAGAACTCATGTAACTAGGTTGGGCCCAGATAATCTTCCCATCACCAGGTCCTTCACCTTAATCACATCTGCAAAGTCCTTTTGTGAAGGCAACCTATTCACAGATTCTGGACATTGAAATCTGGTTATCTTGGGGGTACTATTATTCTGACTTCTACAACTAAGATGTCAACTGTTTTTAAAATGTACTTTTATCTATACGACACTAAAAACCCTGTGTGGGGGGAGACCAAGATGGCGGCATAGGTAAACACCGCAGACTGCTGCCGCAAACAACCACTTCAAAAATACAACTAAAAGACGGAACGGACATCACCCAGAACCACAGGAAGGCTGGCTGAGGAGACTCTCTTCAACTAGAAGGAAAAATAACAGCACACCGAGGCTCAGAGGAGGCGCAGTGTGGAAAAAACTCAGGTGCGGAGGTGCGCGCGCAAAGCGGGCTGGTGGCTGAGAGCGCGGTTGTCGTTTTCGGTCAGGGGGGAGTCTCAGACTCTGAGCTCCAGATACGGGCGAATCGCTGGGGACTCGGACCCAAACGGGAGAAGCGGGAGTGTCTGGCATCAGTTGGAAGGCAGCTTTCCCTCCGAGGTTTGCAGCGGTTCCGGGGGTTCTGAGAAGCAGAGCCTCTGGGAACGGGACTGAGAGGGGCCATAACCGCTCCCTCCGCCCGCCCGCCCTGTTGAGCCCGCCCCGCCCAAGCCCTGCGCAGAGCCATTTGCCAGATCGCCTCAGGCAAAGGCTAGATTAGCACCTCCCCAGAGGACAGAAGTTTTCCGCGGCAGACACAGCTGATTCACACAGCCAGTCGGCCTGGTGGTCAAATCCCTCTAGTATTAACTACAACAATCAAGGCTCAACTAGAACAAGACTGCGCACAAAGACCACTAGGGGGTGCACCAAGAAAGCATAAAAAATGCGGAGACAAAAAAACATGACAGAAATGGAGGATATAGAGCTAAAAAACGCAATTTTGAGGGCTTGCAATAAACTTTTGGAGAGCCTCACGAAAACTAATGAGACCCTCGATGCTATGATAAAGAAACTAGAAATTAAGCATACACGCTCTGAAATAAAGAATATTACACCCAATAGCAGACCAGAGGAGCGCAAGAATCAAGCCAAAGTTTTTAAAATGTACTTTTATCTATAAGACACTAAAAACCCTGTGTGGGGATAATATTAGCCCGATTTTATAGGTGAAGAAACTGAACCAAGGTACTTAACTTTCCTAGGATTACACAATCCGCTTCTACCACAGGATGCATGACTTCGTGAGTGTTCTACTAGAGCAATTTGCTGTTAGAGAGAGTGAGATGTGAACTGTCTTCCCCATGCAGGATAATGGAAGAGGAAGGCTTCAAAGAGAGGGGATGTTTAAACTGTGTTTTCAAGGATTTCACTATGAAGAACAGGTTGAAGAGATAGAGGAAGTGAATATGCAACAGGCATAAAAGTGATTGTAGCAGACGTTTCTGAAAGCCTGACTGAGATGGGGGTCTCATCTGCCAAGCTCTAGCTGCCCATGACTACCTGGGCAAGTCATCTCACTTCATTGGATGTGATTCCTATTCTATGGATGTTTACACTGCCAATACCTCACACATTTCCTGCCACATGGTAGGCACTAAGAAAATGTAAAATTGAACAATGACAATCTGAATATCTGTTTTAAGGATAAAGGACGCTGTTTACATAAACAGGTTTATATTCACTGATTGCTTGTTAATGGAGATTGGAGTTATTCAATAAGTTTTAAGTATAGCATTTATTTATAAAGCACCCATATTATAAATTTTATTTATAATAGGCCAAATTATGATAATTAAATTATTATGATAATTAAATTATTCAGAAAACTATAATTTGGGAGCCCAGATGTCATGGGGAGGATGAATGAGCCAAAGGAAGAAAGGGAATGCCTTAGGAAACATGTAAAGATGTGAAAAGAAATCTAGGATTAGTTAAATTAGATGCGTGAAAATTGTTTACTAAAGGAGCTAAAGTACACGTTAAGTCAGACGATGAATCTAGCAAATATAGTCACCAAGTCCTATGTAAACCCATGGGGGTTTGCCTGAGGAAATCAATCAGGAAGAGAAAGGCAACCTACCTTCAAGCCCAAGTGATAAATGGTTGGGTAGGTCAGAATAAGGGACCTGGGAATTATGGGTTGAAAAGAGGAATAATGGAGGGATAAAGAAAACAAAGCATACTTCTTGTGTATTTAGGCAAGAGGAAAGACAAATTCTGAATAAAGAACATCCTTGGGTACAATCAATTAAAAAAACCAATCAGAGCTCAGACCTTAGTTTCTTTAAAAAAAATATTTTTATTGATTTCAGAGAGGAAGGGAGAGGGAGAGGTAGAAACATCAATGAGAATCATCTATCTGCGGGCATATGGAAATAGAACCGTGACCTCCTGGTTCATAGGTGGACACTCAACCACTGAGCCATGCTGGTTGGGCTAAAGAAAACCTTAGTTTTCTTTACTTTTGGCAGCCAGTACAGAACCTGTAGTGCTCCTGGTTGCTCTCTCATAGTATGGTGGTATCTTACTCTCAGAACAGGCAACCCCAGGTGACTGAGCATGGTTCCCTGACGACTCATGAGCCCAAGTCAGCACCAGGTTTCCAAGGCAGTAACCTAAGAGGAATACCAGTATTTAAATTCCTCTCTAGAAGTGAAGTCTTCTTCA
>NW_005371541.1:1986277-2078421 GCF_000412655.1 Myotis brandtii
CCAGTGGTTCTCAACCTTCTGGCCCTTTAAATATAGTTCCTCATGTTGTGACCCAACCATAAAATTATTTTTGTTGCTACTTCATAACTGTAATGTTGCTACTGTTATGAATCGTAATGTAAATATCTGAAATGCAGGATGGTCTTAGGCGAACCCCTGTGAAGGGTTGTTCGACTGCCAAAGGGGTCGCGACCCACAGGTTGAGAACTACTGCCCTAACCACTCCCCTGCCAGCCTGATTGCCCCTAACTGCCCTCCCCTGAAGGCCCGGTCCCTGCCAACTGCCCTCCGCTGTTGGCCTGGTTGCCCCCAACTGCCCTCCCATGCAGGCCTGGTCCCCTCCAACTGCCCTCCCCTGCTGGCCCGGTCACCCCTAAGTGCCCTATCCTGCCAGCCCAGTTGCCCTTGACTGCTCTCCCCTGCTGGCCTGATAGCTCCCAACTGCCCTCCCCTGTAGGCCCGGTGGCCCCCAACTGCCCTCCCTTGCAGGCCTGGTCCCTCCCAAATGTGCTCCCCTGCTGGCCATCTTGTGGTGGCCATCTTGTGTCCACATGTGGGTGGCCATATTTGACCACATGGGGGTGGCCACCTTGTGTGTTGGAGTGATTGTCAATTTCATGTTACCTCTTTATTATATAGGATTAATTACTGGAGGCCCAATGCATGAAATCTGTGCAATGGGCTTGGCCCTCAGACCCCCGGCCAACCCTTGCAACCCTGGCTTCTTCTAAAAGGTCGTCCAGACGGTTGTCTGCTGTTCAGTATAATTAGCATAGTAGCTCTTTATTATATAGGATTTTATTATTTTCCATTAGAATAACTGTAAACCTACTTTTGCCACACCATGTATATATAGTATACATATATTTTAGAATATATATTATAGACATATACTTCAACATTGTTATGCATATATATTATGTAACAACTAGGGGCCTGGTGCACAAATTTGTGCATGGTGGGGTCCAGCCACCATGCCCTGATGGGGGCCCATAGGTCCGATCCAGCGGGGGGAGGGGCCACAGGCAGTTGGCTGGCCAGCCCCGCCCCTGATCGGCATCTTGGGGGCTGATTGGGGGTGGGGCCAGCCACGGTTGGGGGGCTGATTGGGGCCTGTATCAGGCTGGTTGGTTGCTGCAGTGCATGTCATAGCCATTGGTCATTCTGGTCGTTCTGCTGTTCTGGTCACTAGGCTTTTATATATATAGACTAGAGGCCTGGTGCACGAATTTGTGCATGGGTGGGGTCCCTCTAGGTGGCCTGCAGGGATTGGGCCTAAACCCACAATCCTAGGTTTAGGACTGTGGCTCCTACCTGCTACTTCCACTCATCCTGACCCCACTGTGCCTGCCATGGGCTTGCACCCAATCAGTCCCAATCAGGAGAGGCTCGCGCTGCCACAGCAGCACTCACCAGCCATGAGCCCTATGTCTGGCACCCTTCCAAGGGGAGTGTCCTGTGGGATCGAGCTGAAACCAGCTCTCCAACATCCCCTGAGGGGTCCCAGATTGTGAAAGGGTGCAGGCCAGCCTAAGGGACCCCACTGGTGCACGACAGGGCCAGGGAGGGACTGTGGGAGGGCTCCAGGGAACATCTGTCCCCTGGTGGTCAGTGCACGTCATAGTGACTGGTCGACCACTCGACTGTATGCCCCCTGGTGGTCAGTGCACATCATAGCGAGCTGTTGAGCAACCTTAACATATCATTAGCATCTTACACTTTGGTTGTTTGGTTTTTCTGCCTTTTGGTCGATTTGCATATTACCTTTTTATTATATAGGATAGTATATATCATATAAGAGTTTAATTAGTTTTAATTATATGTAAACACTGGATTCTGGTTTACCAGAATAAATGATCTGTACCCTTCATCATTCACTATTCACTGTTGTCAAATCAATGAGAGTGACCTCCATGGATGGAGAGGAAATAATGGGATTTGCCATGTATGGTGCAGTCATTTGTCACATGAAATCTCTTCCCAAAATGCATCCCTGGAATGATTGTGTTAGTTCAATATGTACTTCAAGCAAACATTTATTAGCATCCTTTATAACCAATGGACATTTTAAAAATGTTTGTAGAATTTTCTGTTTATATTTTGCATCTTGTAACAGTTAATTAAAATATGCGTGATAAGCTTTGTTTTACCTCTTTTGCAGTTTCAATTAGGACTTCTCAACCTTAACCTTATTGACATGTGGGGCCTGAAAATTCTTTGTTGTGGGGAGCTCTTCTGTGCATTGTAGGATATTTTGCAGCATCCCTGGTCTCTCTATTTCTCCCCAAGTTGTAAAATAAAACATGTCTACAAATATTTCCAATTGTCTCTTAGGACAAACAAAATTTCTCCCTGTTGAGAACCACTGTATGAAACAATAGGTGTGTGACTGAGAATTATAAATATGTTAACTAGACAATCTCAATGGTCTCCTTTTCTAAATGAACTCATTTAGTTCTTGTGAAAATAACATTTATTTTAATTTTGTATTGTTTTGCTTGTACTAGTTATATCTAGACAGTCCATCTTGTTTGAAGATGTCTAATTTAAACAAATAACTGTTTCAAAATTTAATTGAGTGGAAGGGCTGGTAATTAACTGCTTATCTGATTTTAATCATTTTCTTCCCCCAGTCAGTTTGTGTGTAGAAAAATACTCAATCTAACACATCACAGAATATCCCAGTCAATGATTTACTCAATTTTTATAGAGGAATAAGCATTGTTTAGTAACCAGAAAAACATCTGTGTGTAGTGTGCCTGCGTAAGTTTAGGCAGGTCATTAAATTTCTCTTGGATGCATTCTTTTTATGTATTAAAAAACTGGAATGAATACCAACATCCTTTAAAGATTTTGAGGGTTAAACAGAAAAGAGCAAAACATTTCAATATTACATCCATTCCTAAAGCTATTATTTTGCAGACACAGTGCTAACTTTTAGGGATATAAAGCTGAACTAGGCCTTTTCATTGATTTCAATCAACTCACAACTTAATGGATGAGACACATACAAACAGAGACCACAATCTGTGTCAAGGGTGAATCAATGTCCTACCTGGCCAAGGATGGAACAATTTCCTGGGCGAAGGACTTTCCATGTTAAAACCAGAAAGTCACATGAAATCAGAGACAGTTGGTCACCCTAATGATATGTGCTTCCACTAGATTTTGTGTGAGCACAGAAGAGGAGCATATTTGACTTGGTCAATAGGGTTTTTAGGATTCACCAAAAAGATATCACATTTGAACTTGAGATTTTGAAGATGAAGTTTGGATTTGAAGGAAGCAGGCTTCCTGGAAAAGAAAGGGGCAGACACTGACCACCAAGTATTAGAGAGCATATCAAATAGTGTGAAAATAATCTTATCACTGCAACCCAGGCTGCTAGTAGCAGAGTTGGCAGAAAGCAAATTTCAAGACATTGGGTAGGGTTGGCAATGGAAATCTAGGCATTTAACCTTTGGGCTGCAGACAATATTTACTAACTCTAACCTGGAAGTAACATCGTCAAATAGGTTTAAGGAAGAGAGTTTTGACATTAAAATATAGGATGGGTTGGCATCAGGCAAGTTAGATGAGTCAGGACCCGATTACATATATGTTTCCAAGGCATTGTGAACAGAAAAGTATGATGAATTTAGGAAAAAGGTGGGGGTTGAGGTATACAATTGATAAGGCGTAGTGACCTATTTAATGTAAAACACAGGGGACAAGAAGCAGTTGAAGATAATGTCTAAGCTTTCTGATGATGGCTAAAATAGTGAATGGTAGAGCCATTCACAAAATTAAAAATACAGAAAAAAATGGAAGTGATTATGAGGTGCAGGGTGGGTAAAGACAGTCAACTTATTAGCTGCATTGAACTTGGGGTGCATGCCTGGTCTTTATTTGGTCAATGATGTTTAGTTGGTAGTCACAAATGTAGGTTGAAGCTGAGCTTGAGGCTGGAAATGAAACTTTAAATAAAACAAAACATCATGTGCACAAAAGTCATTGTTTAATCTGTGGATTTATGTGAGGTCACCCAAAGAGATTCTGAGGGTTAGAAGAGGAAAGCGCTGAGCACTGGGCTGCTAAGGGAAGGTTTCTCTCATTCTTTGTGGCTTTTCATTTACTTAGTGTCAGGAGAGACAGATTCTCACCCACAAACACTGAAGGATTTTGAAATCTGGTTTTAAAGAGATTGCCTTTGATGTTAATTTTGTTCTGACTTCTCAAATTTGTTTAGGGGCAACTTTATTGTTCTCATATTCACTCTTATCCATAAAAAAAAGGAAGAAAAAAAAGATTTGATTAAAGTTAGTGCAGCTGTAGAAAAACATACCAGCAACTAATTGTGTCACACTTTCCTAAAAGTTACCTGAGTTCATTTCTTGTTATCTTGGGTCTGGGTGAAAAGAGACAGCAACTGAAATCACCTTTTGGTTGCTTGGCCAAAAACTCCGCTTCCTCCGTGTAACTGAAATAAGTGTAACTCCTTTTTGAGCCAAGAATTAAGGCAGTGAATTCAGCCATCAATTCACATTGCACGTGATGTGAAATCTAACAAATTTTTAAACAAGCACTCTGGAAACAATTAAAAGTAAGCAAGCTGCCCTGATCAAAGGCGGCTGATGTTTCAAATGGCGTTTTTGGTCACCCACAACTAGTCTTCCAGAATGTGCCTTGCCCTGTTGGAGCCTGGAGCATAAAAAAAGAAAGTTTTTGTCATCCTGCCCAGTGTGAGTGTAAGGCTGTGGGTCATTAGGAAGCAAACACATTAGGACTAAAAAAAAATAATAATTGTTTGGTTTATAGTCACTTGGGGCTTCAGCCTGAATCAGACCTTAGCTGTGGTGTGATAACATTACATGCAAAGCTCTATGAAAAGTTTGCTGATAGGTTACTGTCAGAAGCACATGGGATATTATTAAGTTCCCAAACATGCAATTTGTGATAACTTCAGAAAGACAAATGCCATCATACTTACAAAACATACTTTGTGTTTCCATGCAAACCTGGGAGATATAAATAAACATGTTTTGTGTATCATTTCAGCTCTGCAAATCCTCTTTGTTCTGGACACACAGTTTGGGTCCCTGGGTGATCTTGATCTCACAGTCAGGAATCCTCCACCTTTGACAGTGCATGGCCAGGAACCGGGGTCCATTTCACGCTGGATCCTTCTAAGGCAGCTGTTCTCAACCTGTGGGTCGTGACCCCTTTGGCGGTCAAACGACCCTTTCACAGGGGTCGCCTAAGACCATCCTGCATATCAGATATTTACATCACGATTCATAACAGTAGCAACATTACAGTTATGAAGTAGCAACAAAAATAATTTTATGGTTGGGTCATAACATGAGGAACTGTATTTAAAGGGCCAGAAGGTTGAGAAGCACTGCTGGGGATGTTTAAATGCTGGTTATAACTTTGACAAGACCCCAACTTTGGTTTACACATGTATTGTTGGTGCAGGGAACTCTTAATATGATGCAATAATAATACTTTTTAAACAAAAAGAAGGATGAGGCAAGGTTTTTTGGCCTGCATCCATGTCAGTAAACACACTTATGAACTTGTAGTGGTAGAAGGAAGTGTAACTATCAAGCTCAAATTCTCACTTTACAGAAGAGGGGAACATGGCCAAAAGAATTTGAGATGACTTGCTGAGGGTCAGAGTTAGTCAGTGGCAGCTACAGGACTGAAGACTGGGTATTTGAATTTCCACTAACTTTCTTTCCAAGGCATCCTATTGCCTCCATAATAATAATAAAAACCAAAGTCCAAGAAATATTTGCTATGCTAAAAAATACTATACTATATATAAGCAAATTATAAGTGCCTGGAGTTTACAGAGTTCACTGTGTTAGTACTTAAATTTAGTCTTCAAAAGTTCTTAATCCTCAGGCTTGACCACAAGCACTGTCACATTGAATGACCCCTTGAAGGGAAATGCATTATGTGGTAGATTGAAATAGTGATCCTAATCTCTCTCGCCCCCCCGCCAGTATTATTGCATATCCATGCCCTTGCATCATTCTTGGGGTGGATGGATTTTTTTTCTCTGTATCTTGACTTGGGGCTTGATGTGTTTTAGAGAATTAAGGATTGTCCAAATATTCAGATGTTAGGAAACATGATGGTAGAGGCTTGAAGTGCAATTGCACAATCAAACTTGCCCTTCTTTTTCCTGCCTTTCCCCATGAGAACATACCTGGGGTAGCCACTGATCTCACCCAGAATCAGAGTTAAGTACAGTCAAGTCCAGCCTAGATTAGTTGAACCCCAGCTGACCATAGATGTGTGAATGAGAAATCATTGCTTATTGTGAATGCCTTTAAGACTTAGTAGTACTAGTTGATTAAAGAACATTGTTTTGATAATAGTGACTGATGTAAACTATTATCAGTGTTAATTCACATATGGGACACTCTTCTTTACTTTCTAAGCCAGGAAATAAATGAAGTCTGGACTTCAAAGACCCAGAGCTAGGTAATAGATGTTGCCCAATGGAGTGATGCAAAGTGTTCACTTATTCAGTTTCCCCTCATTGCTTTACATTCCTGAGAGATTAAGAGTGATTCATTTTTAAATCATTCTTATATATAGTTCTCTTCACAGGGAGTTTGTTATGGACAGAATGTGAACCTCCCCTCACATATCCTGAATCTTACATTGAAAGCCTAACTCCCAACATAATGGTGTTTGGAGGTGAGACCTTGAGGAGATAATTAGGTTTAGATGAGGCATGATGTTGGGACCCCTGATGGGACTGGTGTCTAATGTAAAAGAAATGGAGATAGGGATATATAGATATGAGAGAGAGAGAGAGAGAGAGAGAGAGAGAGAGAGAGAGAGAAGAGCTCCCTCTCTCTCTCTCTACCATGTGAGGCCATTGAGAAGTTAGCTGTCTGCCAGCCAGGAAGAAGCTCCTCACCAGGAACTGAATCTGCTGGCACCGTACTCTTGGACTTCCTAGTCTATGGACTGTGGGAGATAAATGTCTTTGTTTAGCCACCCAATCTGTGGTATTTTATTATAGCACCCCATGTGGATGATGTAGAGTTCAATGATGATCAAGTGTTAAAAAGCATGATCCTCCAGGGTGTAACCTTCTACTTCTTTACAAATTGAAATTTCCTTCCAAAAAAAGAAGATGCAGAAGAGATACATTTTATCCAGAGTTACATTTTAAGTGATGTTTTTGTACCCCATTATGGATTGGCAGCCTAGCTGCCAGCAGCTGGCGGGTCAGCTGTGTCCCCATTATGGATGAGTATCTCAGCAGGGTGGGTGGAACCCAATGATTAGGAATCCAGACCAATGTATAGAAAAGGTAACAGTGGCTGGTGGTGGGAGTGCCTAGAAAGTATTCTAGGGTCAAACAGGGCCTGGCCCTTAGGGGGTAGCATGGCTGTGATCAACAGGACAGTAATAGAGTCCACACATATGAGTTGAGCATATTCTGGGCCTGGGCTAAGCTCTGGGGGTAGGATTATGAGCAGACATCACCCCTCCCTTTGGAGGACTTACAGTGTGATGGTGATAGAAGGAAATGACACAAGAGTAGATGATATTTCTATAATGTGGTTGGTGATAATACAGGGGGCTAGCCCTTCACTTCCTCTGGTCTTTCCTGAAATGCCACTGTCATCCTGAGTCTCTCCAGGCCCCTTTATAGAAAATCGCATTTCCCTGGATATCTCCTGTCTTCCTACCAGCTTAACTTTTGGGTTCAGAAACTTTGTAACGCATTTTTATTTTATTTATTTTTCTAGTTTGCTCTTTTTCTCCCCTATCATAATGTAAGGTTTCTGGATAGAAATATTTACCTGTTTTACTTGGTTGATATTGTTATTATTGTTTTGCAAATACAGTAACAATTATTGTTGTTCAAACTGATGTCTAAAAGAATGCCTAGCATATGTAGTTCTGGAAAAAAAAATGTCAAATGAATGAATTCATTAGAAGTTCGAGGTATGTAGAAGATGATCCTGCTTGCCTTATTTGAGACTTGGAAGTTTCCACAAGGGAGTGATGCTGAAACTGAAGCTTGGAGTATATTTAAGTGATAGCTTTATGTAGAAAATCAAGGCCTGTTCTAAGACAATCAGCCAGTCCCGTGCTGGGATTGTGTGCACACAGTCAAATTCCCATTATTCATGATGATGTTGTAAAGGTGGAGAATTTTTTCATGCTGGGTGTACTTCTGGAAGCTTTTTCTTTATCTGGATTTGTTGCAAGAGCAAGTAGATAAAGAAATGACATTGTTTTCCTTAGCCAGATATTTGATGAAACTCACTTACCTTGGCATCAAAGAAGAAGTATTATGTGATAAGGCTACAGATTCAGGAATTAAAAGTAGAAATGCTTATTATCAGAAGGATGGTCCTAAAGGGCAGAGGAAGTCTTGGGTTTGGGGAAGCAAGTTAGAGAAGTGAGGGAGAGAGTGACAGTCCATGCCACAAGTCCTCAATACTGGAACCACATGTGGGAGGAGGTCTGTACACCTTCAAAGATGGAGGAGGTAGATGTTTTGTGGTGGTGGCCTGCTCCCTTGGAAGAGAGGCCATACATTGAAGCAGGGATGGAAGTATCCAAACAGAATGATTAGACCAAAGCTAATTATATTTTAATTATGAATGGAGGGTATTTTAATAATAATTCCATAATCATGTTGAAAGCTTACTCTCTCTGGGCATATGCAGGCTCATTTGATCCTTGTAATGATCCCATGTGGCAAATGATATTTTTAAATTGCTTCTTAAGAGGGAAATGAAGTTAGAGAGGTTAAGTACCATATCTGACATCACTCAACTAGAATGCAGACAGTAGAAAGCATTTGTGTAGTCAAGATTTTTTTCTCATTTGGTAGCAAATAAATATTGAGCATCTGCTAGACCTCAGCTAGCCCTAGGACTGTATTGTGAATAAAACTGACACATATTTGCCCTCATGGACCTATACAACTAAGTGAAGTCTCAATTCCCAGGCTGTGGACACCTTCAAGCCATTAACCTATGCACAAGAGGGAAAAGAAAGGGATAGATGGATAGAGTAGAGGGGAGGAAAGAACCATTTGCAGCTGCATTTCTCCAGACAGGAAAGGCATGAGAAAGTAAGTATTGCCTTGATTCAACAGCTAGTAGGGATTCATTAATTTATCTAGTCCATTGATTCAACACATTTGTATGGAGTACTTACTTGAGATGATTTAGGCCCTGATCAGGATGCCTAGGATATAGTCATAAACAAGGTGCTAAATCAGTAATTCAGCAATTTCAGATAGTAATAGAGGCTGTGATGAATAGTGACTAGGTTTTCTGAGAGCAGCATTATAAAAAGGATCAGGGGAAGCTATCTCAGAGCTGAGATCTGAATCCAAGAAGAAGTCACCCAGGAAAGAGTTTTTCCAGGCAAAGGCTGGGAATTAGGGAAGATTTATTCCAGGCTAAAGCTCTATGCAGAAAACTTTAAGGCATAGTGTTAATAATAGAAGTGGGCTCTGGAGTTCAGGGGGCATTTAAAGGGCAAGGGGGTAACCTGGTATGACGGGGAGGATAGCCTTATCACATACTACTTTGCTGATGAGAGTGAGGGGCCATCAATGGGGGGAGATGATGGAATATTTTTCTCTTCAAATTATTGTGGTTTCTCTCTCAGAAGGCTTGTACCCCACAGGAACTGACATAGGCTGTATCTCACCTTTCATAGATGAATAGGAACATCCCCTTTTAGGCCCAGGAGGAGAATGTTCTCAAAGGCATTATTTTTCTGCATCTGAAATACTCTAGGTTTGGTCAATAGTAAGAGCATCCACAGCACTGGCTGAGGCCAAGTGTTCTTTTCGGTGTGTTGTATATGATTTTGCAATTGGAGATTACATAGCACGTTGTTGATAAGATCATTAATGGTTTTTCTAGTAGTTATTAATTGTTTTTCATCCATTTATAAATTGTGCCTCTGCAAACTGGCCCCAGGGTATAAGTACAGAAATTGAGCTTTGATTATTATAATAAGTAAAGTATTATTAACGAAAGCAATTACAGTTAATAGCTTCAACGAAGGAAAACAAAATGATAGCCTTTAGTGCTTTCCCACTGGGTAAACTAGATTAAATTACTTGCAGAAAAGAAAAATCTTTATTCCTGGGCCCACCAAACATTATAACTAGATGTTGCCTGCGGATATTTCTATCTCCTTCATTCAGAAGCAGAAACTAAGGCTGGAGCTATACAAGGTTATTGCTAAGTAGTTGCTCTGATGAGGCTAGAAGGCAGCAATCAGGATTTGGATCGGGTGTTATTTTCCCCATGTTATAGATGGATTCACTGGGTTTCAGAGAGTTTGTCTAACTTAACCTCAATCTTGAAACTTAAAAAGTAACCCAGTGGAGATTAAAAACCTAATCAGTCTTTCTTCGCTCAGGATTTTTCTACTGTTTTCTTTGATCTGATCCAGTAATAATATGTGACATTAACATTTTTCTAAAGGATTAAAAATAGATATTCTTATGTATTATGTTTCTTATTTATTATAATTTTCTACAAATGGCAATGCAAGGTGTTTACCTTTATGGTGTTTATCAGTGTGATCAGAGAAGGCTGCGCATGATTCAGAGCTCAAATGTTCTCTAGGAAAGTGAGGCTCGGAGAGGTTATGGGATTTGCATCTGATCACATAGCTGTTAACGAGAGACTTGATATTTGAACTCAGATCGTTCTGCCTCCAAACTTCAATCCCTTGCCAAGAGAACTCAAGGTCACTCTTTGCACAAGGATTCTTTTTTCACAAACAACGTATTCATTCTGAAGGCAAAGGCCAGCTCAGAATATCTGCCAGCTCCCAGCTCTCTTTGGACGTCATATAATCTGCATTTCCCAAGGCCTGACCAGTCGTTGGCTATTTATGGGAAACTAATCCTAATATAACTCATGCTTTGATGACTTTTGCTCCTGCCTGTTCACATAGTTCCCGGCAGTCTTTTTACTTGTGTTTGGAAGTCCAGTTCATGAGGGGCTCAAGGATGCGTCTGTCAGCTAGACTCACCTCTCAGAGTTTGCTCACCTGCTCCCGGGTCCCGGGTGAACATCCTCTGACATCTGAAGGTGGTCCCCCAGCACCACGGGTACAGGTATCCTCTGTGCCTGATGTTCTCTGCGGGAGGGCTCCATGTGCCAGGAAGGGGGTCCTCTCCTTCCTCCCAATTCTCACCTGTAGAATTGTGTAGAGAGCACACACAAGAGCCAACATGTAATTAAATTATAAACTTGTTAGCATTTTTATTGCAGCATCCAGTTTTCACCCAGGGCTGAAAAGGTAACCTAATCCAACATTCCTATCTTGAAAATACCAGGTGCCCAGTGAAGGGCTGCCTTATTACCCCTCCAGTTTTAGGTGGAGAAGTCTGAACAGAGAGAGCAGAGACCAACAGCGACCCATACTCAGTCTGCTTATCACAAGGAAGAGGAGGTTAAGGTGACCCCATTCCTCCCTGAGCATAGGCAGCTCAAGCCAAGAAGAAGATGAAAGGGAAGGAATGGCTCAGCTGCCTTTCAGTGAGAAACTACATAGTGGAGATCCCAAACCAAGTGACATCAGACTGTCTGCATTCCCAGCCAACAGATAGGTGGCTCAGTCCTAACAAGGAAGGCAGTGGAGGGATGGTGGAGAGAGAGATAGAGATAGCCCTTCCAGAGATGATACAATTGCTACTAGAAGGTCCTTCTTCAGGGAAAACATGAGAGCATTTTCAATCCTTTCAATACCCACATCGCCGCATCCCTGCAGGTGCCAGACTCTCATCTTCAATTGAGTATGGAGAATATTCCTCTTCCCGGGTCACCGTGCATTGCCCTGCAGATCAGCTCTTGCAAATGGCGCCCTCCCAGAACTGCCCCTCACCAGAAACCCATGCTCCTCACAGCCTAGCAACAAGCAGAGACATCACACAGCGGCCAGCTCCGGATGCTCTGCCTTTTCCTGCCTCACAAGGTGCATCCTCTGCCCTTGTTTTCCAGTCTTAAGCCCTCTTCAAATTCATCATGAGATTAGCATTCTTTTACATTTCTCTCCTCTCCTTCCTTAATTCTCTGCCCTGGCATTTGCCACGGCCTCTGTTTTCCTTGGGAAAACACAAGCAAGCATACACAGACACAAAACCAGACCAGCCCTCACATCAGAGCAGGGCTGTGTTCCAGGGTGAACTTTCATCTCTTATTCTCTACCTCAAAACCTCTCCTCCTAGACTGAATTTTTCTTTGCTTGCCTCCTGGCCATTTCATTATCAACGCACGTACTGCCTGCAGTTCCTGCAATAAGTGCTCAAAATACAAATAGATGTAGCTCAGCTCTGGCCTTAAGGTGCCTGCACCTAACTGCAGAGACAGGTAGGTCAGCAAACATTTGAAACAAAGTGTGATTTGGGATATAATTGGAGTATGAACCCAGTGAAGAGGCAGCACAGCTGGTGGGTAAGGACAGGCTTTCTGAGTCACATTCCAGCTCTGTGATATACGTGTGTATGGTTTAGGGCAAATCACTTATATCCCTGTCTCCTCAGCCTCCTCACCTGTAACATAGAGGTATTATCAGTACCTCCCTCAAGGGGTCATGATGAGGATTAACTGAGTTAATTTATGAAAACATGTCTTAGAATTGTGCCTGGTACAGAGTAAGTGCAGGGAGGATGCACTTTCATTAACTGACGATGGAGGGTGGAGAGAGTGATAAAGTGGGTGGTGTAGGGGGCTGCCCATGGATGTCTTCTGTAAGGAGAGAATATTGGAGCTGTGTTTTGAGAGCAGAGTATAGTTTTGCCTGGTGGGTGAGGTGTGGAGGGAATGCTGTTAGAGATGGACATGAGCCCAAGGATGCAGTGTGAGACAGGCTCCTTTGAGCATTGCTCCTATTGGATGTGGCCAGAGAGCAAGTAATTGTGAAGAGATGCTGGCAGGAAAGGAATGCCGGGAATAGGCTGGAGCCAGACCTGGGTGGTTCACGCATGTCATAGAGAGATGTTTGTATCTCATCCTATACAAGACAGGGAGTTTGGGGTAATGTTAAGTAGATTTGATTCATCTGACTATGACTATGGCACATAGGCAATGGCTTTGCTCTTTAAAATCATGGAGTAGTGAGGAAGGGCACCTTCTAAGCATTCTTGACCCTCGAGGTGTGTCCATTCTTTTATTCAACGACTGGCTCCTGCAAGCCAGCCAATTCCTGCCAGTCACCATGGGTTACAAAAATGAACCAATTTTCTGGGTTGAACTGATGTTTCAGATTGTTTTTCCTCTCCTCCCGCAAAAACTCTGAGGGTTTTTCATGCAGCTCTTTGCCTTGGTCATGTTCTTCCTTGCCCTTCCTTTTTGGCAGGCATCCAAACCTCATGGTAACCAAGCAGAGGCTATGATGTTTGGATGTTTTCCCTTCTGCAAAGTGACTCACAGGTGAAATGTGCTTTTTTGCCAGTGGAAGTATTATTGCTCTAACATTTGATCCAGGACTTGAACTAGTGCAGATGACTGGAACTCTGAAAAACTGCATGTGAGTGAGTCCTCTCCATCTTCCAGGGAGTGGAGGCGTCTATGTCTAGCAATGAGAACTCTTGACTCCCTAGGTCTCTGTCACTGGATCTTGTTTTTTTGTTTTGTTTTGTTTTGTTTTTTGTACTTTATAAAGACTGATCATAGATTTGTTGAGCATGACTCATCCCACACAATGCATCTCTCTGCTGTAATGCACCAGTACTTCCAGAACAGCCATGTCTTAGCAATAGCAAAGGCCATTTTACACAGTCCATAAAGGTATTGGAGAAACACTGAGGGATGACCTCATTGTTCATGTGCAGATGGGCCCCAGTGTTAGACCTCGGTGTGAGTCCCACACGTGGCCCAGGCTAGGGTGATTTTGTGCATGCCTGCATGCACACATGTGTTTGGCAGCAGAATTATGGATATGGATGTCATATTCTCAATAAGAGTTATTTCTCTTTCCATGTGTTGCAGAGCTCTTATCTTTATGAATTCTCAGTTCTCTTCCTATTTTGAACTAGGTGTTTTTCTTTCTGTGAAACGTCCTCCCTCTAGCTCAATGCTGCTAAAAAGAAGTAACAAAATGCAATAATTTTTTTTTTTAGTAAGTGTTTATCAGTAAGAATCTTAGTGTCACTAGATACTATATTTATGGATACGATGATGTGATCCTCTAGAAAAGATCATATTTTACTTTCCTATTACTTGGCACAAGACTGAATATGTAAATTCATTAGTGATTACTTCACATCTATTAACAATTTGGAGCTTATCTCTTTAGAGTATAAAATATACATTTTTAAATTAAAAAAATATTGTATCTATTGGGGTAATATTGGTTAATAAAATTATATATGTCTCAAGTGTACAATTCTATAATACATCCTCTGTATATTGTATTGTGTGCTCACCACAAAGTCAAGTATCCTTCCATTACCTCTTTTCTATCTCGGTGTACAATTCTATAATACATCCTCTGTATTATTGTATTGTGTGCTCACCGCAAAGTCAAGTATCCTTCCATTACCTCTTTTCTATCTCCTCCTACCCCCCCTTCCCCTTTGGTAATCACCATACTATTGTCTGTGTCTATGGTTTGTTTTTTTCCCTTTGCTTAACCACTTCACCTTTCTCACCCCTCCCCTAACCCTCTCCCTTCTGACAGCTATTGGTCTGTTCTCTATATCTGAGTCTGTTTCTATAAAATACCTTTCTTTTGTTCTCAAGTTTTTCTCTTGAATATTATGTATATGTACTATAATGTCTTAGTTTTCTTTTGAGAATGACATTTTTATATTTTTGACATGAGGAAATAACTCATATTTTTGTGATCTAGCATCCACACTAGAACATGCAAGAATATTAATATTTCTGGATATTTTAGTTGATTTTAATTGCATTGGCAAGCAAAGGGAAGCTCTGGTTCAGTCTGTCTTGTTTAAAAACCTGGCTCCTCCTCTATCAGTAGTGGAGTGCACAAGTTAAAAACTCTGGTTTAATCTGTCTTGTTTAAAAACCTGGCTCCTCCTCTATCAGTGGAAACTTAAGTAAGTCATTTTACTTCTCTATCCTTCAATGTTCTAATTCATAAAATGTTTAAAACCCACTACTGTAGCCATATTGTGAGCATTAAGCAATTTAATTCCCATAAAGGGCTTTTAAGAGGAACTGGCCCAAACTAAGCAGTTTATAATTGCAAACTGATATTTAGTGCCTCGACTAAAATCCCTTTCTGTCATCTGTCATTTGTATTTCTTCCCCTAATTCTGTAATGTCTAGACTAGCGCCATTACTAGGAGCTACAGATAACAAAATCTAATGAAATCTCTAGCCAATCCTTCTTTAACCTACACACCAACCTTTCTTCTGGCCTCCAAGCACAGGATGCAGCTGGTTATGAAGCAGCCAGATTTCTAGAGGATTAAAAAGGCTTTCTCTTTAATCCAGATGATCTTCTCATCTCATGACCAAACCAACCTGGTGGCCTGCATCACAGTGTTTCCTGGAATGAGTTGTAATACTAACGTTTATGGAGCATTTACTATATGCTGGGTACCAGCATACTGCTCTATGTACTTTACATGGGCTTACTAGCTTTATTCTTGACCCTATGTGTTAACTAATGTTACTATCCCCATATCATAGATGTATTTAGTCAAAGCACACAGGCTAAATAGATACCCAAAAATGACTGCTAGGGGATAGAAATTAGATTTGGATTAAGCAGTGTGTCCTCAGAGTTTGAGCTTTTTAACTACTCTGTTTCCACCCCCATTCTCACTCCCAGAGAACAAGGTAATCATCCCATGAGAATCAAGAACATGTCTGGTTGCTTCACAACCCAGTGATTTCCACAGTGCCTGGCACGTAGTAGGCTCTCTGTAAATGTTTACTCAATGAATGATCAAATCAGGTATAAATATCTTTGGAGTTATTTTATGAGATTAAGTCATCCAGACATAGATTTGAGGTAAATAATTGGGTAAACATTGCAATGGGTCTGGTGAAGGTCATAGAGAAGAATAAAATCTTGAGTTTATTGAAGCTCTACTGTGCTCTAATTCCTGTGCTTGGCACATTTTTGTTCATTATATATTCATTATGGTTTAACCCTCAGAAATTTATGGGATGAAGAATAGAATCTCCCATTTATATCATGCCAGTCATTTATTACCCTTGGCTTATGTTTTTCCCAAATAGGAATAAGAGCAGAATACAAGTGTGTCCTCTGCTTTAAGCCTCAAAACCACAACATGACCAATTGCGTCATACTCTATGTGATAGGATAACAAGAATAACAGTAGCACTAACCAGCTATGTAGCTTTCAAAGTTTCACAAACCTATTTTCCAGCTCCTGTGGGGTGAATGAGAGTTTGCCCCATGAATTGCTGTTTACCATTCCCTTGGCTGACGTGTGTTTTGAGGAATTTTTTCTTTTGTTTCAGGCTAGATTCTGAGAAAAGCTGACATAGTCATATACATTTAGGGGAACCCTCAAATGAATTTTAACTACACAGTGTAGGTCCATAACAAAACAGTACAACCACGAGTTGTTCAGATGGCCATTAAACCCACTTGATCTTACTCCAGATGTTTCCTGTATCACATGAAACAAACTCTTGGAGATCAGTGCATTTCCCCAAATTTTCCTGTGTTTAAAATTTAGGTACTAAACATACATGGCCAGTGAAAATATAGAAATCAAAATTCAATTTATCATCCCAGTTGCCCCCCGCAGATGTGTCTCCTTGCCAGGTGTCAGATCCATTACTGCCGATACGGTGGCTTTTCAAAAGACCCTCTTTTTTGTTTTTTTTTTTCTACACTCTGATAGAATTCCTGTCTCTTTGTTTCTGGCAGCTGCTTTTATGACATCTTGAATCATGCTTGGAGAGGTTAAAAGATGGGTCAGTTTTACTTTTCCTCCTGCCTTTCTCCATACAAAATTGCTTATGGATTAACCCTGGAGGAGGAAAACTAAAAGGCTATTGATCAGGTTGTCTTCTGCTCTTGGCCTAAGTACCATCAACACTCCCAAGCCTGAGAAAACCATGACCCCGGCCTGAGACGATGACTTTCCCTTCCGCTGTCTGGAAGCCTCAAAACCCACACCCATTTCCTCCCCAGCACAATCATCTCATTTTCAAACCTCACATTTCAGGTTTGGGAAATGACAAATCAGATTTTTGGAAATGCCAGACTTTCGGGGTTGAGTTGCATTTGATGACCAATAATATTCACTTTTTGCTTTTGCCCACCTCTCACCCACAACAGGAAATGCTTTTTTATACTTCTCTAACATCACAGACTATATCCACCCAATTCTGTCCCAAGAGTTGCTTTATATACCATTTGTTTTTAAACACTATATTTTAAGTAAATATTTTATCTGTACAATTTTCTCAGAGTGGTGTTCTGCAATGAACTATAGAATAAATGTTCATGTCTCTCCCCAAAAATGTATATGTTGAAATCCTAGCCTCCAGTGTGATTATGGTAGAAGGTGGGGCAGGCCCTCATAGTGGGATTAATGTCCTTATCAAAGAGATTCCAGAGGAATCCCTTGCCACTTCTGCCATCTGATGACACAGCAAGAATATGGCTATGAGTCAGGAAGTAGACTCTCACCAGACACCAAATGTGCCTGTACCTTGATCTTGGACTTGCCAGCCTAGAAAATTGTGCAAAGCAAATATTTATTGTAAAAGCTAGGCTGCATATGAGCCCAACTGGTGTGGCTCAGTGGTTGAGCATGGACTCGTGAACCAGGAGGTATAGGTGTGAGTCCCATGCCCAGGTCGCAGGCTAGATCCCCTGTGGGGGATATGCAGAAGGCAGCTGATCAGTGATTCTCCATCATCATTGATGTTTCTATCTCTCTCTCCCTCTCCCTTCCTCTTTCTGAAAAAAAAAAGGCTAGACAGGGTATGATATTTTTGTTTTAGCAGCACAAAGGGACTAAGTCACAATTCCAGATAGACTTCAAGACTTGGAAAAAGAATCTATATCCAAAGTAGTGAAGGTGATGCCATGCCCCTTGTAAACTTGGGTTGTGCTAAATAGCAACACACTGTACTTTTACATGTTTTAAATGTTTTAATATATTTACTCTATTGGTTCCAATTGCTTTTTAAGACAATTTATTTGTATTATTTTAAAGCATTGTGGTGTCAACAGAGGAAACACACAGAGCCCAAACAGAGTCTCTTTAAAAGTAGCATCTGAAAGTATTAGATATCAAGTTTTTAGAACATAAAACTTTATTTTCAACTTCTCACATTATTTCTCTTAAGTAGATTAAGATTCAACTGGTTTATGGCAAAATGAGAGCAGGGCTTGTTGTGAAAGAACATGAATCTGTATTATAAGACTCATTAGTGTACTTAGATGGCTTATGACATCTATTGAACAAGAGAAATGATATCATAAATACTTGATATTAGAGAATTGATATTAGAGAATTATTTAAAGAAATGTAAGACTTTTTTCTTTGGGCATTTTTGTACACTCAGTAAAATAGGGCCAAGCCAGTAAAAGCCATAATTTGATTAAATTGGTCAATGTAGGTATTCTGGCTGAGTGGTTCTGATTTCCCAATGACTATAGGCAGGCTTGATACTATTATTGATGAAATCAAATAGAAAATGCTTAGGTCTTCAATTTGGTTTTGATCTTGATTTTATAATATAAGGTTATTTGAGCAATTGGAATTAATTCAAGGAGTTTTACTTGCCTTACCATGTATCTAATCCAGCTGTGTTCTCAACTTACCAATTTCTTAAAAAGTCTGTCCACACACTGGGTTTTCCATGCTCTATTTTGTTACAAATGTCTTTCCCGCTGTAAGTATCACCCTTCCCCTGTTTATTTGCACAGAATGTCTTACCACACTGAGAAGGTGAGGAAAGCAATCTTTTATTTGAAAGAGATGAATAGGTAATATTTGGGATCATAGTGCTTTGGTCTCTGTAGATTCATTTCATAGAAACATTGATATATGAGTAGGAAAATAATCCATTGGCTATTCCTTCCTACCTGAACCCTGCTTGCTGGCTGATATTAAGTGTCATGTGGTCAATTTAGTTTTAATTTGTTCAGGCAACTGAGTTCCTAATGTTTCCCATGAGAGATTCATCTCTGTGCTTAGTGACTCAGTAATTTCCTGGTTAATTTTTTTCCATATCATGTATGTGTTCTGTATACATGGATCACCCTTTTTAATCTCTTTATCTTTGTGATATTTGCATATCATATGCTTCAGTTGATGTTAAATGGTTCTCCCATACTCTTTTCTCATTGGGTCATAGGCAATGTATACTTAGTTCTGTTTCTCTACTTTAGGAAGTGAATTCCTAAAGATACTCATGGTGAGTTTGAGTTCTCACTGATTTAAAAACATATTTCTCCAAGAAATTACTCTGTCCTCCATACTGACATTAGGCCTTTGCAAAGTCTGTCTTCCTTTGCTGTGGTAAGCGACCTCCTGCCATGTAGATTTTTTCCTTACCCTTCACCAGACAGACACATAGAATTCAAAGTCTATAAGAAACCCAGTGAGCAGCTTTCCCAGTGGTAAGAATTTAGTTGTAGAAATGAAAAAAATAGATTATTGGTGAAGTTGAACTCTAGATTAAATTTTTTAACCGTTTCTCATCAAGGTTATTTTGACCATTAACTGAGTCAAATATCTTTTGATCAAATAAGATTGTCATTTAGAAGATAAGTAGCTTAGATAGAGAATCTTATTGTTCAGTTGCATCATACATGGGGAATAGATTATAAAATCAGTGTTTAGAGTGAAAAATTAATCCAAAATTTCTATTGAAAATTCCATAGGTTATCTACAAAGTACAAACACTATTAATGATTGGGGAAACTTCATACAATTATTGTCATAGGTTTGCTATAATGCATTGGTTATATATATGCATAATGGCTATATAATGTAATCAACACACAGGAGTGAATTCCAACCAAAAAGTCATGGTGGATTTTAGGCAAGTAAAATGGGCATATTATATTACATATTATACTTACTTTGTAACCCATATAGCAATTAGCACAAGCAGAGGACTTTTAAAGCCAGTGTACAAACGAATGCATTCCTTTCTTATTGTGTTAGAGTTACTATAGTAACAAAGCAAGCTGGATTCTCTGTTCATCTTGGGTCTTTGAGTGACTGCAGTGTGAAAGTCTCCCTGCTAACCTATGCTGGTCATTGTTGAAATGAGCATAAATGAAAAATACATTTTGTATTACAACTGAAACCCAGGGGTAATCTGTTACTTCAGTGTTATATGATACAATGTATTCATAGTGACCTATGAATATAGGGCTCGTTCAGTAGCCCAGTCAAGCCAATAATGTTCCAGGCTTCCCAACCCATTTTTCTCAGTTATTATGATCATTTTGCCTTTTCCTTCATCCAGGTCACTACACATAGTTGATAGAGCAGCTCTAAGAATCATATTCTTGGGCTATTTTCAAGATAAGAATGAGAAGATCTTTAGTTTTATCAGACAGAACAACATTCTTTCATTATATTTCTGAAAATATCTCCTTTGTCATAGCTAGCTCCCATAGCCTCTTCTAGCTTCACAGGAGGCTACATATATCAGGTAAAGGTAATGAAATTGTTTTGATTGACTTAATTGTATCATACTTTCCTTTTCTTGCTGGCCACATTATAATTCCAAATGAACCAGGATTCTGTTAGCAAGCCTCTTTGAGTAGGGAACTAGCAATGCCCACCATACTTTCCATCCTTTCCTCCCCATTCCTAGCTATACTGTGTTATTTGAGGAAGTCACAGGACTTACACTGGGATTACTGCAAAAGTACTATCTGTGTACTTTCTGAATACCAGTTTGTCCTGCCACTCACTATCAATCCTCTCTATTTGTGTTATTGCCTCTTTGTTCTCACCCACCCCAACAGTCTTGATGTTATCTGTCTATATATGCATATCATCCACCTTATTCAGATGTATTCTTCCTTAGTATTTGACATATAGAAGATGATCAATAAATATTGTTGCAGTGAATGAATGAATGGTTATATGGTTTTCAGAAAACCATTCTGAAATGTTGTGTTATATCATAGCACTTCCCTGTGCAAATACACCAATATCTCCCTTTTCTCTGTGGTAAACAACACACATGTTATCTGCCTTTCAGGAAATCTAAAACTCAGATCTACTCAACTTCAATTCTTATTACTCTTCAGTAAGCCCCCTAAATTTAATCCCATGATGGTCTTGTCACAGTCCCATATGAACTACTCTATTTAGTGACATTTGATATGTGAAAGTGATTTATACAATATAAAATGATACAAAAAAAAGAGTGATTCTTTTGAGTAGCTTCATGTCCTTGTACATACTTATGCTTCTGTTATTTGAAAATCCTTTCTTTTCTCATTCCCTTTCCCAAAATATTTGTCTTTTGGCCCTCCTATTGCTGACACTATCAGCAACCCACCTACACCTCATAGCACTCATCTCCACATACTAAAAACTGATATTTTTAACATCCAGGACTCTCTACCAAGAACAAATTTTTTTTTTCTGACTGAGGGATAACATCCCACCTGTGTTAATGCCTCTGGAATCAACCCTTAGCTAATGACATATGGGGAACTTGTGTATAAATATTTTAACTTTCTCATCACATAGATGGCATAACTGTGAGGCATGCTGGACATGATCTGCCAGAATACCCATTGGGATTAAACTCAAAGTTGTCCACAGTAATAACC
This sequence comes from Myotis brandtii, assembly GCF_000412655.1. Taxonomy (NCBI): domain Eukaryota; kingdom Metazoa; phylum Chordata; class Mammalia; order Chiroptera; family Vespertilionidae; genus Myotis; species Myotis brandtii. The sequence continues at coordinate 2,008,052 of NW_005371541.1, forward strand.
TGTGTTTTGTCATGTATTATTATTATTATTTTTTTTACTTTTTTACTTTACCTGACTCTCTTCTTTTTCTCGTCTCGCTTCTCTATCATTACTTTCTGGGTGTCTTTCAAATAAAGCCCTTAAAGTCAATTCCTTGTCTCAGTGTCTGCTTCCAAGATAACTCAGATTAATATACTAGATCAACCCATACTCATAGCCAGGTTAATACACCTCCCTTGAGTGACTTCATTCATGTGACTTTCACTGATTTTTAGGCCAGTTTTCATTTTCTCTCCCACTTGTTGTTACTTATGGTCACTCATTATTTTTCCTTCCAAATATTTTTGTACCTGCTTATACTTATAAGATTCTCAAAATGTTCTTTGTACCATTGTTTATTCTCTTCAATAAATTCTTCAGCTTCCCTGTGGAAGTTGTTATTCCTTATGGAAATTCTATATGACCTTAAACTACCTGGCCTAGACTTGACCACTGAGAAGGTACCCCACAAGTGCTCTCTGGTTAATTGGTTATTGCAGGTCTATGAGATATCATGAACTTCTAATAATTCAAAAGAATCTGTAACCCAGGATTTTGTACAGAAACTGTTAAATCTAGTTTTGCAACTCATCAATGCTTCAAATTATATCTGAGTTCGGATGCTGACTTTGGCAACTAATTATTGGCCAGTGACTTTGGAAATGTCAGTTAAGTTCTCTGAGCCTCGGTTTTTACATTGGATAAATGGAGCTAATTACCTCTATCTTATAGACTAATCATGCCATCAGAGTATATATAAAAAGTAAAAAGGACAGATATGATCATTGAAGGAAAGACAGACCACAGCAATGGATGGTACAGACAAGGTCGTGAGATCAGCAATAATACAGAGATATGTGACCAATGAGATCATTAAAACAATCCCAATAACAGTGGAGTCCTTTACAGGATTAGGAAGTCTTAAACTTCTTTTCAAAATTGGTAATTACAGGAGAGGAGTTCCAGAGGGCAGCTCGTTAAGGGAATTTAGTTTAGAGACACAAAGGACAGAAGAAACAGAGGAAGAGCAACCACACTCAGAGAAAAGAGATTATGACAAAGATTACAGGTTTTGATCTGCTCTGATCAGTAACTGGCAAAGCCTGAGTCTGAGAGTCCCCCTAGCTAACTTGGGAGTCTAGTTTTGTGAAAGTAGAAATAAATATAAGGAAGAGAACCAGAATTAGGACCAAGATTCTGATTCCAGCCACCTGTCTCTAGGGTGAGGAGAGAGGAGTACATAAACAAGACCATGTGTGATTAAACATGTGTGTGAATTATTATAAGCATGCCACAGAAAAGCCATGTTTTGTTTTTTATCTCTTTTGCTGTATAATTTTGCTTGTTTATATCACAAATATTTATGGGGAAGAAACAATAAAGAAAAAACAGATCTGAATTTATTATTCAGAATCTACTGTATCGAAGGATATTCCCATCATTTTGTTGCTCTTTGACTAACTCTTTAAGATCACTGTTTACAGAGTCTCTATTGTCACCTAGGGGAACGTAGTCTTCCTTTGGAAAAATCTATGAAGACTATCTCTCTTACTACTTTCCTACAATTATTATGAAAAATACCTTAGTATATACTAAATGCTAAGCATAAACATTATGCCAAATATGGAAATGCAATAGGTATATTCTGATGATGATGGCACATATTGATCAGTGAATATTAGTCCCAACTGATTGCTGTTTGAAATCAATAGAACATTTAATGAACATTTATGGTTGAAATCCCTTTTTCTTAATATTTATCTTGAAAATCACCTTCAAACTGAGCACTAGGAGTGAGCTATTACATCTTTTCTGTTAATTCATTGTTCAGAAAAATGTATTTGGGGAATTCTCTACAAAGGGACATTTGCTTTCTCTATATTCTGTTGGAGCTACATTCTGATGACCTTCAAGGCCAGTGGGATTCTGATAAATGGTAATTGAGATGGTAGTGGACTTTAATTGCATGTCTAGAAGAGGACTGCTGGATAACATTAGTGAATATATTATCATTTTATGGAAATGCAAAAATATCCAAATGATTTAGTTCTCAGGACTAACAAAAACAAATCTTTCATTTGAAAATCAGCCTGATAATTTATGTTAATAGAGTCAATTGACTCCTGTACTCTCTGAAATAAACTGTTATAAAATGTTTTGCAAAAGACCCATGAGTGCAGTATGATGTTAACTTACAATTAAATTCTGACATATCTAAGGAGGAAAATACATCTTTCAAGTAAAGAACCTCCTATCTATTTAATATTGATGCCTTCCCTTATCCAGTCAAATATTCATTATGTCCTGTTATGTGCCAGATACATTGTAAGTTATGGGAGATATAGAGAAGTGAAGGAGATGAGTCAGAGCCCATTACAAGAGACATATAATGATTGAATACTGTTTGATAAATATAGTACATATGTTTGGAGTGATCAATTCTATGGCCTGAGACTAAAGTTGGATTCTGAGAAGTCTTCTCAGCAGAGGTGACACTTGGGCGGTGTCTTGAATTTTAGGGTTTGCCTTCCCAGCCAATAACTCCTACTCATCCTCAAAGACATAGTTCCTTTCTTATCTTTGGGGCAGATTTCTCTTCTCCATATCCTAGGCATGTCCAAAGAATACCTGCCCTTGGGAATCAGCCCTTTATCTGGAAGGTCGTCTTTGGCACCCATTAAATCTGTTTCCTGTGTTTCTTTTCACATAACATATTATATATATTTTTTCTTCATAGTCATAATAATCCGATTTTAAGTAAGATTTCTGTTTATCGACTTACAGTCTCTCTTGTACTCTTTTATAAATTCAATGAGGGCAGGGATCTTTCCTCTTTTGTTCCAGATTGCCAACCCCATGGATAACACATTGACTCACAATGGGCATTCAACAGATACTTTGAGTGGGATATAAAGAATCTGAGATGCTGATATCAAACAAACACAAAAAGAAACTATGATTTTTTTCAGCTCAAACTTATAGTGAATAAAGTCTAGTTAGTGTAGAAATTGGATAAAATAAGATACACACACACACACACACACACACACACACACACATGTCAGAACACTGGGGAAAAAACTGAGAAGAGATTTACAATAAAATGTCAGGGAAACAAGTCCAAGAACAACAGAGGGGAGGAGCACATTCAGCTAAGGAAGGAAAACATACTAAGGAAATGTGAGCAAGTGACAGAGCCAAATACCTCAGAAAAGTCAAATCAGTATGGACAGTCATTAATCTTTGTCTCACATGTCAATTCTTTTTTAGGATTAGATAAAAAGAAACATTTCTCCCTTTAAAGTGAATTGATGTTGTGCCTGCACACATATGTGAATTGACCCTCAGTTCTGCTGGTGAGTTTCTAGAGATGTATGCTACCATTTTCCATGATCACCTTTTGGGGGCATTATTATAATCGAACATTGACCATAATATTATGCATATGTATCTTCAAATATTTACCTTTTCCATTTTTTTTGTCCTTTTCCATTTTTATATGTGATATTTTCTCTGTGAAAGTGATGCTTCTCATAAAATATCAATTTTCCCTATTAGTATAGGCATAAAAGTTCATTAACTTATTCAATTACTTATATCTATGTCATGTAGCTGCTTACTAGAGATATGGGAAATTAATAAAAAGAGGTGATCCCTGCCCTTATGAAGCTTAAGTTCTAGTACATCAGAGATGGAGACAAAATAATTGCACAATGGACTATAAACTTTCAAGTACAGTAAATACTATGAAAGAGAATTATGGGTTAAGGACATGTGTAACAGGATTGAGACTTGGAGAAAGGAAGAACAGGAGTATGCTAGGTAATGTGGGAGAAAATAGGGATGAAAAATGTGCCTGATACAGGAGAGTGTAAGTCATGAAAAGGCAAGGCATATTAAAAAAAAATACGAAAAATTCATGCTAAGTGAAATAAGCCAGTCAGAGAAAAACAAGTGCCATATGATTTTACTCATATGTGTAATCTAATGAACAAATAAACTAACAAAGTAGAAACAGACCCATAGATATAGAACAGACTGACAGCTGTGAGAGGGGAGAAGGGTTGTGGGGCTGGGTGTAAAAGGTGAAGGGATTAAGCAAAAATCTATATAATAAAAGCCTAGGTGGTCTTCGCGCCCTTGCATGCGATGTCTTTACAAAATGGCCTCCACAAAGATGGCCACCACAAGATGGCTGCCACAAGATGGCCGCATGCACGGAGGAGGCAGGTCCCAGCAGAGGAGGCGGGTCACAGTAGGGGAGGGCAGTTGTGGGTGATCGGGCTGGCAGGGGAGGGCAGTTGGGGGCGATCGGGTCAGCAGGGGAGCAGTTAGGTGTCAATCAGGCCAGCAAGGGAGCGGTTAGGGTCAATCAGGCAGGCAGGCAGGTGAGTGGTTAGGAGCCAGCGCTTCCAGATTGTGACAGGGATGACCGACTGCCAGTTTAGGCCTGATCCTATAAGACATCCCCTGAGGAGTCCCAGATTGGAGAGGGTGCAGGCCAGGCTGAGGGACCCCCCCCCCCCCAGCATGAATTTCATGCACCGGGCCTCTAGTTAAAAAAATAAAAACCTCATAGACATAGACAACAGCATGATGATTACCAGAGGGGAAGCAGAGTGGGGGGGGGGCATAGAAGAGGTTATAGGGGGCATAAATAGTGATAGAAGACTTCAGATAATATATTATAGAATTGTATACCTGAAATCTATATAATTTTATTAACCAATGTCATCCCAATAAACTCAATTAAAAATAAAAATCCTACTGCAACTAGAATACAGAAACTGAAGAGGAAAGTGATATAAAATTAAGCTGGTAGGGTAGGCAGGGGCCAGATTGCATATGATATATCATGACTGTATTAAAAGATCAATCTCTCTCCTGTGTAAAGGCCTGATTAAGGTATAAGAATGGAAGCAGGGAGAGCTACCTGGAGCTAATGAAATGTTTCTGGTGAAATATAGTACTGGCTGGTGGCTAGAGTGGCTATGGACTAGGACTGGTAGATTGCTATGCATTAGAAGGAGAAATCGAAGGGCCTGGCATTGTTTTGGGATTGATGATATAATACATGTATTCAGTGATTGTTCTGGCATAGAGTAAGTCCTCCATGAAGGTTAGCAAAATTTTAATTATTGTAATTGATGCAGGATCCTGAAACATCTTGACCTACTGAATATGAAACAGTTCCTGGAATTTGCTGCCAAGTGAATAATGATCTAATACTAGGAGAAGCAACCCACTAGATGGTTCTGAGGCATCCTTTAAACCAATTTTGAATGACATCTTTCACAGGGTCACCCTTTTTCCAGTTGAACTTGCACTCTGCCTCTACACCAAGGAAATCTTGCTCAGATGGATCACGGGTTGCTATTCTGTGCTGATCCACAGATAACATGCAGGATGCATTCATGGGTTCAGCTGCTCCTGTTGCTAAGAATCCAGTAACTTTGTCTTTAATAACATATTTATACTAGAAGTTCCTGTTTCATTCTTTTGGCATGTAGTGCTTGAAGTCTTATCAACAAAGATCAAATTTTGTTCAAGCCTTTGGAAAACTACATATTACATTCCATATTCCATCTGCACCACTGGTAAGTTAACTCATGAATGTGTTCCAAACAATGGTGTATTGACAGCATAGCCCTGAAAAACAATTGACAACAACCAAAATAAAATTTCAATTAATCAACTGTGAAACTTACCGTTTTTAATAATGACTAATGGACATGGTAAAAAGAACATTTCAAAAATTTCTTTATATTTTGAAGTTCTAAATGACACCTAGTTCTTGAGAAATCTTAGGAGAACCTCGTAAATGAAGGTGTAAAGTGAGTGCCCACCTGCTAGGGCTCAGATTTGCTTGCTGGGAGTAATGCAGTTGAATGGACAGAGAATGAGAGGGAAGGTCAAGAAACACTAAAAGTCTTCAATGGATGGCTTCTGAGCTTATAACATTTAGCCTAAATTTATCTTGACTTACATATATGTAGATATAAATTCTGAAAAATGGGCTTATAGACTTCAAAATCTTAAAATATGACAAAGCAATCATTTCAAGTTTTAGCATCTTCAAATTCCAAGGTAATGTTGGAGAGTGAATTTATTATCTTCTACTGCCATGTTTTCTTCCTAATGCCATCTCATTTTATCATAGTCAATAGTTCAACCATTATGTGCATTATGTGTTCAGAACAAGTCACTCTTGAAAGAATGAATGTGCCAGCATTGCTCCCTGAATGTGATCAAGTAGTTTAAGCCCTTCCACAAAGAGGTCTTTAATGAAGTCACCCAAAGGGCAAAATCTTAACTTGCTACAACTGAATGGAATAAAACTACCACTACTAAAACTTAAATACGGCATATGTTCTCTCATTAAAAAAAAATTATTGCACTTTCTCAATGTTCCAAGAATTAATCTAGGCAGCACAGGTGCAGCAGTAAACAAAACCATCAAAAATCTCTACTCTTTGGATCTTGCGTTCTAGTGATGAGATACAGACAACTTTCCCGAGTTGTCAGGGAAGGCCTTGCTGAGAAGGTTACATCTGAAAAGAGATTTAAAGAAGAACCAAGCTCTATAGATAAATACCTGAGGGAAAAGGAGTCTGGAAAGGGGAAATGGCAAACATTAAGACATTGAGGCTTTAAGAAACAGCTAAGAGATCAGTGTAGCTGTCCTACAGTGAGATAATAGGAAGTTAATAGAAGATGTGGTCATAGAAGTAACTAATGGTATAGTCATTAGTTACTTATGGTATAGTCATTTGAAAACCACTGTAAGAACGTGCCCTTTTACTACAAATGAGATAGAAACTGCGGCAGATTAAGAATGGTCACAAAAATATTGACATTTATTCCATGGAGAGACAGGTTGTATGTCCCCTTCCCTTGAATGTAGGTAGGCTTTGTGGCTGTTTTGACCAACAGAACCCAACGGCAGTGGCACTGTGCCAGTTTCTGGGCCCAGGTCTTTACAGACTGGCAGCTCCTATTTCCCATTATTTGGAATATTCATTTTTGGAGAGCTTCACTCTATGGGAATCCCAACCCACATGGAGAGACCATGATAGGCCATCTGACCTCCTATCCAACTGCCAGCATCTACTGCCTGCCAAGTGGGTGAATTATCTTGAATCCAGCCCAGTCAAGCTTTCAGATGATTCCAGGCTCAGTAACTATCAGTTGTCATACACAACTTGTGTGGATGACCCAAGCCAGAGCCACTTGTCTAAGACCAGTCAACAAATGAATTCATGGGACAGAATAAAATGTTTTTGTTTAAAACCATTATATTTTATTGTAATTTATTATGCAGTAAATAGATAGCCATAATAGTACGGATTGCAGGTTCCTGGGTGGAGTCATGATCTAAATTAAGTTTAAGAGGACAATTCTCTTGCTTTTTTAAGAACGGATGGTGTCAGACAAGAGTAAAAGTAGGTAGCCTGGTTAAGAGGCTGTTATGTTAATCCTAACGTGGGAGTAGAGCTGGTATACAAGAGGAGTTAATATGAAAGTAGTAAGAAGTAGTCAGATTCTGATTATGCTTTTAAGGGAGAGACAACATAATTTGTTAATGAATTAACTGCGTGGTGTAAGAAAAATAGTGGAGTCAGGAATGATTACAAAATTTTTGTTCAAGGAACTGAAAGAACAGCTTTGGAAGCAAGCAGGAGAGAGAGTTTGGGGGATATTAATTTTGAGATGCTTAAATTAGACATGTATATGGAAATAACAAGTGGGCAATTATATATATGTTTCAGGAATTAGGTGAGAATACCATGCCAGAGCTAGACATTTTGTGACTTCCATTAGTGACTTCATAAGATCACAAAGAAAGAGCCATCCTATCTAATAAAAGACAAAAAGGGTAATTGACCGTACCTTCGCTATGCTTCCCATTGGCTAATCAGGGTGATATGCAAATTAACCGCCAACCAAGATGGTGGCGGGCAGCCACACAGCTGAAGCAAGCAGGAGGCTTGCTTGCTCCAGTGATGGAGGAAGCCAAGGTTCCCGGCCTGCCGCGACCCAGCCCTGAGCTCCGAAAGCAACAAAGTTTCAATTATAGAAGCTAAACAAACCCCAGATACCTGCTTTCAGCAGGCCATGGCCTCAGAGCTGGAGCGAGCAGGATGGCAACAAAGTTTCAATTATAGAAGGTCAATAAATCCCAGAATAAAAAAAGAAAAAGAAAAAAAGGAGAGGCTGGGAGCTTCAGTCACAGGCCAGCCTGAAAACGGCCCTCAGCCCCTCACCCAGACTGGCCAAGCACCCCAGTGGGGACCCCCACCATAAAGGGGGTGTGGCCAGCTGCAAACAGCCATCAGCCCCTCACCCAGGCTGGCCAGACACCCAAGCAGGAGCCCCACCCTGATCTGGGACACCCTTCAGGGCAAACCAGTTGGCCCCCACTCGTGCACCAGGCCTCTATCCTATATAGTAAAAGGATAATATGCAAACTGACCCTAACAGCAGAAAGACTTGGAATGACTGGTCACTATAACACATACTGACCACCAGGGGGCAGACACTCAATGCAGGAGCTGCCCTCTGGTGGTCAGTGCACTCCCACATAGGGGAGCTCTGCTCAGCCACAAGCCAGGCTGATGGCTGCCAGTACAGCGGTGGTGGTGGGAGCCTCTCCTGCCTCCTCAGCAGTGCTAAGGATGTCTGACTGCAGCTTAGGTCTGCTCCCTGCTGGCAAGTGGACATCCCCCGAGGGCTGCCAGGTTGCCAGAGGGATGTCTGATTGCCAGCTTAGGCCCAATCCCCCAGGGAGCAGGCCTAAGCCAGCAGGTTGTCATCCCCCGAGGGGTCCCAGACTGCGAGAGGGCACAGACCGGGCTGAGGGACCCTCCCCCCCGCTGAGTGCACAAATTTTTGTGCACCAGGCCTCTAGTAAATAAATAAGAGAAGAGGACACAGACTTTTGCCCTGGAATACTCCTACTTTAAGTGATTGGAGAGAAGAGAACAAATCAGAAAAGGAGATTAGGGAATAAAGGCCAATGGAATAGATGTGGTGTGAAGAGAGTGAGGACAAAGGAAGAAAGTGAATACAAGATGAGAGAGGGGATAGCTCTCAAATGATGCTGACAGTTTAAGTTAAAGGAGGACTGAATTGACCATTGGACTTTACTATGAGCAACATGGTGACCTAGATAAGGAGCTTCAGTGGAGTCCTGGAGGCAGAAAACTACTTGAACTGGATTTACAGGAAAAGGGAGGAAAGGAATTAGAGATGTAAACATAGGCAATTCTTTCAAGGAGTTTTGCTGTTATAGGGCAAAGACAAAGAGGGACTTCATTTGAAGGAGTGTGGTTAAGAGATGTAAATAGATTTTTTATATTTTAAATATATATTTTTATTTATTTCAGAGAGGAAAGGAGAGGGAAAGTTATAGAAACATCAACAATGAGAAGGATTCATTGATAGGCTACTTCCTGCATACCCTCTAATGGGGATTGAGCCCACAACCTGGGCACTTGCTCTGACCGGGAATCGAAACTATGACCTCCTGGTGCATAGGTCAATGCTCAACCACTGAGCCATGCTGGCCAGGCTAAATAGAGTTTTGCTTTGTTCTTTAAGATGGGACAAGTAACAGCATGTCTATATGCTAATAGGAATAATGCAGTGGAGAGAGAAATTATTGCAGGCTTAAGGGGATAATTTCTGCATCAATATACTTGAGGGGAAAGTTTGTCAAAGGTATTAAGAGAGATGACAGAATATATTGAACTAATACCATTAGTGGATAGATGGAATGGTGAGATTATTTCCATTTTATAAGTGAAATACTATGAAAATTTAGCAGCTGAAGTGATACTGGAAGCAAATATGTTGAATACTTGAGGAGAGAAGAGAAAGTATGACATCATGGTACAGGAGAGAGGAAACCTAATTACACTAGGGAAATGTGTTCTGATTTCTGGGCAGCATTGAGGTTAATGATTGTGGACTTAAAATGAGACCAACCAGCATAGCTCTGGTCTCCATCTATGTTTAGCTGTGCTGGTACAGATGCAAAATATAATAGAACTTGGGATAGAATTGTAATGTGTATACGATAAAGGAATGAGGAAAAGTTGAGCCTATGTGCAGGGGACTGATAATAATGATTATTCATGAAATTATAACTGGAAGTTTATTGTACTGTATCATAGCTTTAAAAACTTTTCATTACATAATATTAGAGATGGAAATATGAGTTCTAACAAGACCTCTCACTGCCATACCATCTTATATCGACAAAACTCTCAAATTAATTTGAGCAACATTTACTGAGTACCTGGTCTGTGGATGATAAAAGATTATGGGCAGAGAGCTTCTGAGAACCATTTGATACCTAGGCAGGAATGATTGATTTTTTGACACTGGTTACAAAGCCATGATCTTACTCTGGGAATTCTTTAGTACTCATTAGAGAGGCATTTTCATGACTGGAGTTAGCATCCACTTAGCATTCATTGTGAGCTGAGACCTTTATGGAAAATATAAACAACATTCTCCATTTTTTTATGGGGTTTTATAGGCTACCCTGTGTTTTTGTCAAGTACCTAATAAAGACAAGAAGAACTTGTTCTAAATTGCTATTGTAACAATGAGAGAACTGGGATTTTGCTACTAGGACTGTTAAGGAAGTTCTTTAAAAATATATTTGAATTTGAATCTAGCCAAAGAGTTCACTTCTTAAATTATCTTGCTTCAATAAAGGTTACTTTGTCTGGAAGCATATGCCTCCTGGAATCCCGATTATCCTAATGACTGGCCCATTCATCATCCCTAATTCTTTATTAGAGGCATATTGCATTTTCTTCTTATAAATCTTTATTCTGATCAAAGAGTCAATTAAAGAGAGATTAATCTTTTTTTCAAATAAGAAAGTATCTCCTTCTTCAACTGGAATTGCAGTTGTAATTTTATTTTTGAATCCAGTAGTAGATGCTAGAGAAAAAATAAAAAGTACATAACCTACATAATATCATTACCAACACAGCCATTTGGTAGTGGCATATGCATTTACCTTAGTAAAACTACCCTAAATATCTTATATATTTTCTTTCTTTCTCTGTCTATGTGATTTTAATCTCTGTGGGAGTTTTTTCAAAAGATTTATATTCATTGAATAAATAGTGGCTGAGGGTTCTTACTAAACTTAGAATGTCTTTTTCATCTCTGAATTTGGCTCTCTATTTTACATTGTATTCTTAAACTTCTATGCTTGCCAGCCTCCCTAAATTGAATTGCAAGATTTCTGAGACTTGGGTATTATTTAAAAGACCCATTTTCTCTTGCATAGATAGAAATACAACTCAAAAACAAGGTTAAAGCTCCTTTTTGCCTATAAATTTTGAAACAAAAATTTGAAAGTGTGGCATCCAATATCTCTCTGATGAGGTTCCCTTTTTAGCTTTACTAAAACAGACCATGCAAACTGATGTTTCAGCATTAAACTACAGAACCTAAATTCTATTGGAAAGCACCTTCTCACTGCTGCTCCCCAAAACAGGCTCCCTTACAGTGTTCTCATTTGGATCTGAAAGGAACCTTGCAAGAAACCTTAAAGATACTTGACTTCAACTGCCTAATTTTTCAGTTGAGCTAGGAGTTTTGAGACTTACCAAAGCTTATAAAGCTAATTCAGGGAACAACAGGCCCTAATCCATCTTTTGATTTGAACTTCAATATTCTTTCTGGTACACCATTCCAGAATGAATAACTAACTACACTGCTCATGTCTGTGCATTTTAGAATTCAAATTATACTGATGCAGTTTAAGATTACTGGTAGCTGGGCTTTAGGAGACCTCTAATTTATATTACCATGGCTTAATTTTAGGAACATCTATAATGAATATCTGCTAGATGTTCACTGATAATTAAAATGTCTGGTATGCCAGGTGGCTAGGATTGGCGATAGTAAAGGTAGCAGTTAGGAAAATATTTAGAGAGAGATTAGAAGCTTCCCAGGAATGATTTAACCCTTAAGTAAGAGAAAGTCTAGAAAAAGTCCTAGGAATTGTGGGTCATAATGTGAACCCTGATGAAAAGAAGGAAAAAAAAAATGACACCTACTAAGAAAGGCTCCTGGTGGCTAGCTGAAGTAAAAAAAAAAGCAATTTCTGCAAGAGGACATCTCATACAAACTGTGCTTCTCCAAGAAGCCTGTGCTAAACTGCCTGCCTGCACTGTGTTTCTGCAGTCTGGGCCAGCCCTTATAAAGTTTTCCTGGAATCCTATTTCAACCAAAAGGATGGAAGCTGTCTTCATTTAATCACAGCTGCTGGCTCTGACAATCAGATCAACTCTATGCTGACCAATCAGGATAATGCCCTTTTGGCCAATCAGACTTCAAGGATTTAGAGACTTCATTTGCATGAGGATGGTCCAATCAGGGACCAGAGGTGGGGTAGTCCTGTCCATATATGCCAGCTCCCCTCTGGCTCTGAGAGCACATTTTCCACATGTGTTTTCCTGGCTAGAGCTGAAACACTGAAGATATCTTGCTGGGATAGTGCAGAGAAGACCATGGAGGAACAGAGAAGAGCTGTCTAGCTGGAGAGGGGCCTGGCCCCAGGGCCACCTGGCCCCAGAGCTGTTCCACAGCCATGCTATTTTCACAGACATGTTATATTACAATTGAGCTGCTTTGCACTGAATAAAGTTTTCTTCTTCACCGCACCACGTGAATTAGGGATTCTTGTTGGTGTTGAATTGGTGCCAACAACCATTGATTGACAATAACTAGACAGGGCAGCCATACCTTGGAGATGCCTGAGGCTCCATGTTCAATGTCAGCTGTAGTGGAAGCATCTGTGTCACACTTACATGGGCACAAACCTTTTGCCATTGAGCATTGGCAACTTTGGTAGGAGAAGCATGAAGCTTAGCTATAGGTCCCTTTGTTGTCCATGACAGTGACCTCTCTCTTGAAGAGGTCATGGATATGTCCATGTCTTGACTACTGTAAGTAATGCTGCAGTGAACATAGAGATGCCGATATCTCTTCAGAATGGTAATTTCATCTCCTTTGGATAAGCACCCTGTAGTGTAATTCTGGCTCATATGGTAGTTCCATTTTTATTTTTTTGAGAAACCTCCATACTGTTTCGTAGTGACTACAGCATTAATTGTATTCTTATTTCCATTTTATATAAGCATGATTAAGTAAGAAGCTTGCCCAAATTTACACATATCTAATAGAATTCAAATACTGATTTTAATTAAAGAAATATACATAAAGATAACAGAACAAGGATGTCATAACAAATAAGCTAATTTAAACTCAAAAAAAGGATACTGCAGAGAAATTCAGAAGATTAGAAGCTATTTTCAGGAGGATGGATGTGTTCAGAGAGAGTTTACATTAAGGAATACATGTCTTTCCAGAGGAAGAATTTCTTCAGAATTTCAAGAAATAGGAAACTATTTTGAAAACCTATAGAAGAATTTCATTATTGTCCTCCTGTCTTTCTGGGTATTATCAGGTCACTGATTAATGACATGTACTATGTTGATAATCATTAATACAGAAGCTTCCAACAATGCTTTATTCAACTCCTAATTTACTACATAATTGAAATTAAGTCACACTAACATGCTCAAAATAGCAATTGAACTAGAAATTAAGAATATTAATAAAGGCATTTCTTTCTTTAGGAGGAATGTCTGCTAACTAGAGCACAGACAAGGCATCACCTACCAGGTTCTAACCTCTGAAATAGACCAAAGCTTGAAAGGAGAGAAAATGACTTTTGCACATCTCAGTGGTGAGCCCTGAACTAAGAGACCTTACTCCTGGTCCAACTTGAAAATTTTACTCCAGCTCCAACCCAACTGCTAGAAAACTACTTTCTGAATCACAAAAGAACTTTAACATCTTACTCATATCACTCTCATAAATTACTCTCCTTGTGTCTAATGGCCACAGATTCATTAGTACACACCCACCACCCAAAGTCCTTGCACTTGTTAAATTCCTCTTATATCCAGAAACGTGATTTGGAATTTCACTTGTTCTCAAATTGAATATGGGAGAAAGGACTTATATTAGCATCCAAGTGAAAGTGAAGTAGATCCATGTACTGATTGAAGAGAAAACAAACTTAGTGAGATCTCTGCTCAGAATGAAAAATCAGAGGGAAAAGGAAAGAATGAATAGGGAAGTCATAAACCTCCTAGCCTAAAAGGAAATGAGCATTTGATCAAATTGTTGTTTTCTTTACAAAAGGAGTTGTAACATAAGGCAATGCTAACAATAAATTATCAAGGAGACTTTTTGTAGTAAATAGATTCTATGGCAAATATGCTCCTGTTCAATTTTCATAGGAATATACAATATTCTTCTTATTCTTAGGGTTCTGTTTTCTTTTTCCCTAAAATGTGAAATTATTTGCATTATTATCCTGCTGAGTGTTTTAGCTAACATACTTGAATGTTATATATTGATATTAATCTTGCTGGAAGATCTTTTCTTAAGATTTCTTAACTCTTAGAAGCCAAATGCAGTTATTATAAATTAGAAGTAGACCATCCCCTAAACCAGTGAAAGGAGGAGAGGGTAAAATTTGATGGAGATCTAACAACTATGTTGAGGCATAATCCTGTCTTCACATACTGGCAAGAGGCTGATGCTATAAGAAAATTTGGGGGAGATACATGAGAATCCTTATTTCATTAATAATTATTAGTATTGGAATTTTTACCTTGACTAGGATTGTCAAAATGTGTCACAACTGAGTTCATCTGTTATCAAATGCCTCTTCACATTAGCTTGCTGAAACACCCTGTGTGGCAGATGGCAGAAGACTGAAAGGTCAAACATGGGATATTAAATGCCAAGTTTCTGAACATCTGGGAGGTTAAAAAAAAAATAAGAGAAGAGGCAAGAAATGTAAATATATGTAGGTGTCATTGGCTTTTTTCCCCTTCATATTAACATGACAAAGTACACTTCCTTGCAAGTCAGCCAAGGGGATTTTGAGTTGGATACAATACATCACAAGAGAAGACATCCCTCCTTCCCCTGATATACCTGCACAGATGATTTATTTGCCTCACCCTCAGGCAGTGAGCAGAATGATGGTGATGGAAGTCATCAACATGTACACAAACACCATCTGTGCAGAAGCTAGGCTAATGAGCAAAATACGCAGGGGCTGGCGAGGGACTGAGGGAGTGAGGGCCATGTGGTTGGATTTAACTCCAAGCGGTCCAGAGGTGGACCTTCATACAAAACGATGAATCTCAGCCATGGCTGTTAGGCTTACAAGGGGGAGCTGTTTTAGATTTCCAATGCTCATACCCCATTCCAGATGAATGGATTCCAAATCTCTAGTGAGGGGTCTAGACAGTGTGATTTTCTTTTAAACTGTTCAGATTTTTTTTTATAGGCAGACAATCGTGAGAGACACAACCTGAGAAGGCAATGTGCTGAGTTTCACTTTGCTCTGTACATCCAGGTTTGGATTCAATGCTTAGGTTATTGCTAGTCAGTTGTGTTCCAGGGACCACCAGTCTCAGATCTGCTCATAGTAGGTACTTAATTTTTTCTAGAAAATATCAACAATTAGTATAAGAATTAGTTGAGATAATATAAGTCAAGAGATTGGCTTGTAACCTCGAGCAACAAAAATTGGCTATCATTATTTATAGTTGCTCCTTATCTATCATGTGTCTCATACTTATGAATATATATGAAATTAGGTAATGGAAAGTAAAAAACAAAAGATATAAATTTACCATTTTTCAGTAAGTATTTATTTTGTTTCATCTCTGTTCTAGGCATTGTGAGATTTACCTGAAATGATATAAGATAAAAATGGCACAATTCATCTTCTCAGGGAGTTTGTCAGCCAATAGAAAAATGTAGATACATATAATTCAAGGTATATTTATTTAAACAACATATGTAAATACATTATTACTGCATCTGTTTGATTTATAAGGAAGAAGAGACCTCTATATGGAAGAAGATGTGTTTGAAATGGGGGCTGAGAAAATGGTTCAGGATTCACCAGAATATAGTAGGAGGGCCAGATAGTGTTGTGGATTCTACCTGAGCTAAATGTAGACCAACAAGACTGAAATGGAGGAGTCCATAAGATGGCAAGGCAGATAAAATTTTAAAAATACTGTATTAATAAATTAGTGGGAGGGTCTGAACACTTTCAAGCTTCTTAGTATAAGCTGATCTATGGCATGTTCCCCACTTCTTCCATTTGATTAAAAACAGTCAAGGTTTTGCCAGAAAATGGTCCAGAATCATCATCTACAAATTCCATCTCTCTGGATTCCTCTACTCTGGAAACCAGCATCAATTCTCAATTTGCATTTCTGCTCATTTATTAAGAAACACTTGAATTGTAATGCATATAAGTATGTATGTTTTAATAACTTCCACTTTCTTCTCAGTTTATTTATGCATATTTTAAAATTATAAATCAAAATAATGTTGCCTTCTAGCACTTTCTCAATGGTTGATTTAAAAATAAATTACTATCTACCCTCTATAGGTTTCTCACCTGCATTTTCTTCCCCAAGTGTACAATATTTATTTAAGTCTTCATCCAACTTTCCTTTCACATCACAGATTCTCCTTTCACTTCCCTGTGGAAGTGAATTAGAATATCACAAATAAGAAAATGCCAGTAGGCTCAAGATAGTCATTCTAGAGTTTTGTTTTGCTCCCCCCGCCCCCGACTCCAAAAACAAAACAAAACACCCTCATACTAAACAATTGGTTTTACTATAATTTACTAGGCACTCTTTCTTAATCATAAATTTTTCTTATTCCTCATTACCTTCCTTTTCCTCTTCCACATGCACACAGCAGAAACACAGGATTGTATAAAATGAGCCAAGTTGGGAACTAATCAAACAAGCGAGGTATGTTACAAAAGTTGCTGAAACTACTTTATTCACTCTCAGAATGAACACATTTGATGGCATGGGAAGGGGAAGTGGGGAAACTGATAAAAGGAAAATATAGAGGAAACACTAGTAACTAGTAACTGTTGCATTTGTTCCAACCCTGATCTCACTTTTGTCAAGACCCCAAGTCTCATTACCCTGATGGCGGCTGAAATGCATGACACCCACATTTTAGTCCTGTACCCCATGGCTTCGTTTTTATAATGAAAACAGTAGAAGTAGAATAGGGGGGACAATTCCACAACATATGTATCTGCTCCATGAAGAGGAATTATTTTATTTTTTATTTTTGAGGATCCCCAATGAGTTTCAGAAGGATCCAAACAAGAAGGAGAGCAGGAATAACTTACATGCTTGAAAGCCTTTTTGACAAACAACAACCAAGAAACATGCACTCCGCGCACATCAGTAACAGATAAGAAAGGCAGCTGTTGGACTGGGCTCCTCCTCCCACTAGATGAGGCTGCCAAGGGAGATACTCTCCTGCAGATGTTTCCCATGTTCAGGTGGGGAGTGAGCTGTGCAAGCATCACAGTAGGCATTGCAGTAAATCAGATAGCATCTCTTCTGGAAGAAGGCCAAGCTGTCCTTAACATTGTTAGGGACTGCTCCCTGGTAGCTTAGGGAGCAGGGATCCATTTCAAACATTTCCAGGAGCATCCCTCAAAGCAACTTTTTTTTTTTTTTTGCATGAGGGGGTGGGTGTTGCAGTAACTTCCTGCTGATGTTAAAAAGGGAAAATAAAACCCTACACTCATCCCTCTATAGACTGACTAGTCTGGAAAACTAATTCTTGGTCACAATTCATAGAGTGAGTTTCATCTTGACTTTCACTTTCTTCTCCATTCTTCCGTGCCTCCCCTTACAAAGCAAATGATCCCACAATTTGTAGTTGGGTGACTAATGGCAGTATAAATTAAAGCAAGATTTCAAGATAATTCACACAGCATAGTGTTCGTCCAATGGAAACTATGGTCTATGAAGCAAAATGGACTCCTAGGTAACTCATGAGTGTGAACAATGTATTTGGTTGACATTGATGGGTAAGAGGGAAATCTGGAACAAGTTATCGGATGCAAAACCCTAGAGAAAAATTATGGGCTTTATTGGCTGACAAGTCTGGATTTGAGTCCTAACCCCACTATCAATTAGTAGTGAGAAAGTGTGTGAGCTTCTCTAAGCCTTTGGTGTCACTATAAAATGGAGATGATACTTCTTTGTAGTGTTATGAATCCTTTATAAGATAATACAAATTAACAAATTAAACTAAAAGAGTATTTAGTTTCATATTACTGCTGTAACAAGTGATCACAAACTCAGTGATGTAAAATAACACAACTTTATTATCTTACAGTTTTGGGGATCAAAAGTCCAAAATCAATCTTACAAGGCTAAAATCATGGGTTTGGCAGAGATGGTTCTATCTGGAGGCTTCAGGAGAGCTTATTTCTTGCCTCTTCCAGCTTTTAGAGGCTGTCGTCCATCTTTCCTTGGCTTGTGGCCCCATCTCTTCAATCTATGCTCTCATCATCATATTGACTTCTCCTCTCTTTAACCTCCTACCTTCCTATGAGAAACTTTGTGATTATATAGGACCCTTGGGATAATCTATCTATCACAAAATAATAACTTAATCATATCTTTGAAGTCCATTTTGCCATGTAATATAACATATTCTCAAGTTCTGGGCATAAGGAGGTGAATCTCTTTGGGAGGGGACATTATTCAGCCTATCACAGGTACTTAGCACAGGTATTAGCACAAATAGGCATGAAACCAATTTCATTCCCTGTCTCCTGTTTTACCAATATTGGAGTCAAGATGAACCTAATTTCTCTTTTCCCCAATTCTTATCACCTTGCACACTCTTCCCAGAGGTCCAAAAAGAAATGCTGAAGATATTCTGTAAAAATAAAATGGAAAAACCTTAAAAACTATAAGGAAGCAGAATTCTTATACTTATAACTATATATTTGTTTCCTCCTTTGGTGAGTTTTAGGGTCTGGTATGTTTTATGTATCTGAGTTATGTTTAGAAACCATCTTGATGAAAACCAAATGATGTAGTCAACTTTGAGTATAAAACCATCATTAGCAAAGAGGAATTTGTTCATTCAATGTGCCCTGACACTAGTTACAGGAAAACTATTTGGATTTTGAGAATGAGAGAATCATCTTCGTTTTTATAGTTCATGAGAATCTGGACCTTGTGATGTGAGGGAGTTGGAGCTGCTAGGTATTTTCAGCCTCTGATTTAATATTCTTTCAAATTTCACTGACATCATAATCATTTATCTTCAACAAATCCAGAGGGAGGCCAAAATAGTTTTAGTTTCACTCTGTTTTAGTGGAAATTCCTATCCTTTTGCTGATGTCCTCTCTAAAGCATCATTCATGCTGCCATTATATGAAATGAACTAACTAAATCAAAATATTTTTATAGGGAAGTAGCCTAGGGAAGTGAAGGAAAAAGCATGCTGTACTTCGCATGCTGGGCTATTTTTGGATGGCCTTCTTCAAGGATCAATTTAAAGCTAACTTCTACAAAAAAGCTTTCTTCAATGAGGCAGAAAAATATACAGAACCTCACACATACTTAACAAACGTAGTCAGCTGATTACACCTGACTTATCTGTACAAAATATAGAGTTTATTCTCCATATTGTAATAGCTAACAGGAACAGTAATCATGGGTATAATGCATGATTAATTAACTTATTCATTTATTTATTCATTATTTCATCAGAGATCTTTGACAAACCTACTATTATTTTTTCATTTTCTCGTTTATTTACTCCTTTGTTCTTTCATTCTTCCATTTTCCATCTTCTAAATGGAATTATTTTGTGTATTTATTAATTCATTTAACAAAACTGCATTGAATACCTTATGTCCATTCATATTGTGTTGGGTACTAGAGATAGAAACATAAATCAAATGTTCTAGCAACCTTCCTATTGGCCCATTCTTCAGTTAGAAGACTCTGAGAAGCAGGACCAGATGTAGGATGTTTTGCTGATGATAATTTTAAATTTCAGCCGGTAAACTGTGATACCAGAGATAACATTGTGTTGAATATTGGGAATCTGACTTCTCAGCATCCAAATGTGTGGGTATGCATACATAATTATTACATCTTTGTTGAGCAGTACAAGCTTATAGGGAGAGTTTGTGCTCAAAATCTGTGCCATGTGTATTGATCTGTGATTAATGACTAATTATGTTACTATCCCCAGAAACATGTGGATCCCTATTAGACACCTTGTTTCTATCCTGGTCAACATCACTGTGGAAGACATTGTATGGTACTGCCTCATACTTCACTGGCGGCCGAACAGTGAACTAAATCTAGTTTGAAAATAGGACTGGCTGAAGTTCTCTGTGCTCCTAAGCAAGGTCAGTGTACCTTGTTCACGTTTGTGTTCTCAGTCAGTCTTTGCCATAATGACATGTAGCTAAGAGAGCCTGGGCTTTGTGTTGTTGACCCTCCTAATAAAATCAGGCCACCATTTCTATCTTAGAGATCTGATTCAATCCCATCCCAACTTGTCTTTCCATTTAGAGTCTTTCTGCTTTCCCCCAATACTCAGATTGGTCCATGAACTTTCTTAATTCTTCATATATTTTATTTCATTTTTTCCCGTTTGTTTTTCAATTGAATTTATTGGGTGGGGTGACATTGGTTAATAAAATTATACATGATTCAGATATGCAATTCTGCAATACATCATGTGTATATTGTATTGTGTATCCACCCCAAGTCAAGTCTTCTTTCCCCCTCTACCTTCTCTGTCTCCCCACACACCCCCTTCCCTCTGGCAATCACCATAATGTTGTCTGTGTCTTTCCTTTTTTCCTTTGCGTAACCCCTTCACCCTTCTCACCTAGCCCCTAACCCCTCCCCTCTGATAGCTGTCAGGCTGTTCTCTGTATTCGTGCCTCCACTTTGTTAGTTTATTTTGTTCATTAGATTCCACATGTAAGTGAAATCACATGGTACGTGTCTTTCTCTGACTGGCTTATTTCACTTAGCATAATACCGTATCTTATGTTGGGGTGGGTGTAATAATAAGAGACAAGTCATTCCATTTGGAAAACCAGTCATAGATTATAGAGAACCAATTAATCACTTAGAATTTCAGGTTTGAAATATTTATTTTGGAGAATGCCAGCCTTAAAATCATTGTCTTTTAAGTCTGGTCAAATATATTTACCTAGAAAAGACTGTAGTAATTTTCAAGTGAGGTATCGCGTAAGAGATAACAACAAACAAAGAAATAATTACTAAGGCATTTCTCATCAGTCCTCTCTCTGCAAATTGCATGGGTGTGTGTATGTGTGCCATTCATCTGGAACAATTGTCTAGGTTTTTGGTTCTGCTTTGGAAGCTAAGGAATGTGTTGAGTTTTGGAATTCCTTTCATGTGGAAGGAATTCAGTTCCTGAGGACTGTTGACAATGGATAAACACTGTGCAAAAAGGCCATAAGTAAGACTTCCAATTTCAGTTTACTTAAGTAACTTGATGGGAAGCACCCAAAAGCAGGATTTTCTAGGAGTATGACAAAAGCTTGGGTCAAGAGATAAAGAGTTGATATAAATTCCACTTTAGTTTATGTGTATTTTCCCAGGGAACAGAATTTGCTAAACAATCTACAATGTATTTTTGCATTGGAGTATCAGCTACTCTTTTTCTTTCTTTGTGTTCCAATATCAATCTCTACAAAAAAAAATAAAAAAAATTACTCTGTGCCACAGATATGCCATGAAAACAGAAACTCTGTGACACATTTTTATGTTACTGGTACTTATTGATACCTGGTGATAAGTGGAAAGTTTACTGAGTGAATAGATGCCTAAATTAACGATAAATGAATGAAATGCTCTTGTCTGGATTTGGAGTGAAATCAGTAGTTTTATAAGATTAAGCAGCCCCATTTTAGATGAATATTAATTTTATAAATATTTTCTACACATATGTTTAGAGCAGAAAAAATATTTAAATGCTCTGGTTTGTTAATGATCAGATTAGGAGATAGAGAGTTGATAATAAGGAGTTACTGTGAAGATACTAAAGGAGGGTTATAGTAGATGTAGTCAGAGGAAATGAAGTAAGATTCTATTTTGTTGTTGTTTCTTTGTTTTCTTCTATTTTATTTTACTTTCCTAAAACTCGCCTACTCAAAACTTCCCAATGATTTTCCATAGATCTATAATAAGTTCCCAATTATGTAACCCTCAGCCTAGTTTAGAAATCACCCTCAACCTGGTTGCTGTCTACATCATTGGCCTCATCTCATTCCATATCCTACTGTGCCCCATATTCTCTCCTCAGGGCTTTTGTACTGGCTTTGCCTAGAATTCTCCTCCCTCACCTTCACTTTGCTCAATCCTGCTCTATCTTCCAGTCTCAATTTAGTTAACTCCTCAGAGAGGCTTTCCTTGAACACTTTCCAAATTAATCCCCCAGTCATTCATATCATATCATTCTATTTTAATTCTCTGCATAAATCTTAACATGTTGGAGATGTCACATGCTTGCATCTCAGCTGAGACTGTCTGAGTTGCATACCAGTGACGACACTCAGTAGATGTTCCATAAATGTTTGCTAAATGCATTAATTACTTTATTAATTGAGCTGGATAATTTTATATTCTTAATCTCATCCAACCCATTTGATGATTCCCTATAATATTATTCCTATTATTATCCATAAATAAATTTCTTCGTTCTCCAGAGGAAGATGGTGACTATTACAAAGTGGAATACTTTTCCCACATCACAGAGGTAATAAATCACATCATTAGAATGTGAACTAATTCTAAGTTGAATTCTTTTGTCATAGTCTTAACAAAACAAATTGTTGTATTAACCATTTTTCCAAATATACCTTCGACTGTAAAGGCTTGTACTAGAGTATGTGAAAGTATAGAATCTGGAGCCAGACTGCCATAGTTCTAATCTGAGCTCCTCCACATTTTGGGTATGTCAATGTTCCTTAATTTGAAAAGTTCTAAAGTGAGTTATAATTCTATTAGCCAGGATGGTTTGGGGATTGAATAATTGAATATATCCAAGCATTTACACCAGAACTTGGCACAACATAAGTGTTCTGTAAATACTATCTACTGATTATTATCTTCATTATTGTCATCCTTAGTGTCTGATTTTTATAGATGGTTCAATACCTCTCTAATAACTAGATATTAGTAATAAACTATTTTCAACATTTTAATATAAAATATTTGTCATAAGATAGGTCGTCATATATATGTATCTATATTATAAAGTGAATGGTTGTAACTATGAGTACAGGTATCCTACTTTCTGACACATGTGGCTCAGGTAAGTGTTGTGAAATTTTTTTGTTGTCATGGTTGTTTTGAACTATAAAAAAAGTCCTCTCTGAAATTAAAAGACATATAATTTAGACTTAGAGACTACCTTGGAGATGACATCAGTCAACTCATTTTTTAAGTAAGAACACTGATGACAACAGAGGTGTGAGGTCACAGTTAAAGTCACACAGGAAATAAATACCTGAGCAAGGTTGGCCTGAGACTAATTATGGTGCTATCCAGCTTCACTATGCCACTGCCATGCCACCATGTCATTCTTGATGAAGAAAAGTTTTTTTCCAGTTAACTAATTATCAAAATGTGTGTAATTTATCAAAATGTAAGCATGTTAGCAACATTTTCTTAGTCCTCTATGCAGAGTGGAAACTCAACAGATACTCAATCAAGACCCCTACATTCTACTGCCCTTCAGTAAAAATGGTAATATTTACCCCATAGAAAGGTAGGGAAATACCTTTTTCTTCCAGGATAATTTCAGGTCATGAGAAGCAACCTATACGCAGAAGAAAGAAAGGATGTTGAAGGATATGAGATGGACTTTAAAGAGTGTGCCCTCTCTGGTGCCTCTGACTGTAATTAGTGGCCTGAAGCTACTGGCCACAGCAGTCTGGGCCTTCCTACAGCAAACAGCTGTCTTCCTTTTTTAGGAAGATCTATATAAGGCATGCAAACCACATGGGTTTCCTTTGAAGCAGCTAGAACTTTTGTCAATATCATCTTTTATCTCTCTCTCTTTTGCTTCAGACCCTCTGCGAAGAGATCATATGAAAGAGGGAATCAAAGGCAGCTTCTGGTGTTACTATTTCCCAGACAACTTTCTGGAATTCTTAACCATGGAGCCAGATTCCTGACAGTCGTGATGTAGTTTGCACTGGTGTTTTCTCCCTGTGCTCTCTGCATATGTGTTCAGGCTGTGTGGACAAAAGCCAAACAGAGCTTTCACCCCTGCCCTGCATTTTCATGAGTTGAAGGTCCATGTTGTCCTTGCTTGCTCTTTCTCTTTCCTTGAGGCGTATCTGAGGGTTCGCAAGTAAACACAAGTAGACAAATGACCTCTCTCTATTTTCAGCAGAACTTTAAAAAATCATTCTACTTTAACATATCTTCAGAAAGCGTTGCAGTTAGTTCAGGAATCTTGATCACCCTTTTAATTGTGCCACAGAGAGAAATAAATGTGGCAATATTGCCAGGATGGTCATTGTCAAAACCAAACACAGAATTTGTATGTGATATCATTCTAAAAATTGAGCACTATTAAGGAAAATAATTTTCTCCCAAATACCCCACTTCTGAACCTAAAATGAGCCTCAACTGTGAGAGTATTTTTTTGTTGAAAGTACAAATCAGCTTAGAAATGGACTCCAGTCACTATTCTTAGTTGTGTTCAACAAAAAACTATTCTGGTTAATTTAAGGAAAAACTGGAAATAATGAAGAAAAAGGTTGAGGAACATGGTTCAATCTATGTGCACACCCACAGGAAAATAATAATGACTCATGTCATGCAGGCAAGGTCACTAAAGCCTTTCCTACGGGTGGATACTGTTCTATGTGCATTAACTATTTCAACCCTGTAGTCAGTATTATGGGATAATGACTATTATTATCCCCACTTTACAGATGAAGAAATTGAGGCAGAATTGCAAAAGCTTTTGTCTAAGGACATTAATCTATTAAATGGCAGAGTTGAAACAGCAGTAAAATCTATGCTATGGGAGCACTCCTGCTTCTACTACTCACCTGACAGTGTTTCTCTGACCATCATCATTACTGCCACTAAGCACTGGGCACCAGCCTACTGCTCTGCATCACTTGTTCTAGATTCCAAACTTGGCCATGGGTACTTTAAATCCATGTCTCATCTCCTAGGAGATTAAGATGCAAGTATCCAGGCTTTGATGGTTGGACTCAATACAATAATTTCTCAAACCTGGGAATGAAGTTCAGAGGCTTAGCAGCCAAAAGAGCCCAACAGGCACGGCAGTCTCTTATAGTAACTTCTAATAACCTTGGATAAAAAAGCTAAGTCCTGCTTAACAACTACCATGCAATTTAGTAAAATTGTGACTGTGGGTAACATTAATTGATTACAAATGTAAATGACCTTGTTTCCAAAAGATACCATTTTGAATTCTATCCCAAGCACAATTTTTAATCAGTAAAGAGAATAATTATATACTCTGAATAAGTTCTTTTAAATCTGTTGAGAACTAATGCTATGGGACTTTGATTCTAATTCATAGTAATTTCTTCCAATATAAACTTGAGAGTTAGATAGTGCAAGAAATGAATGGAGGAAAAGGGCTGAGAAAAGGAGCAAGCAAGTGAGGCTTTTACTGTAGAATGCTTTTGACATGGTCCAGTTACCGCGTCACGACTTCATGTTTCTTAATCTTGGCAATAGAATAAAGTCCTCAGCAGAAGGACTTTTTTAAGTCCAAAAACATGACACTTCAGAGCCCGAACCATAACTTTTCTTTTTATGTCTACGGGATTTACAGTGTTTGCAGATGGAAGTAATTTAATACCATGGTGATCTTTCATCTAGCCTGTTTCCTTTCAGTGACCTTATGTTTACTATAAGAAAACACCAACAAGGTGTCTGATTTCTTCATGGAAAAATGGCAACTATTTAAAACAAAAGGATTTTGTCCAGAAAAATCATAAATCTTTCACTGTTTCTGTAATTTAACAAAACAAAACAAAAAAAAAGACTCATTTGTTCTATGAGGAGGTTTTGCCTGCAAGACAAGGCTGATTTGACTTTCTCATAAAAAATGCATTTTTTTGAGGTTGGGAAGATAGCAGTAGAATAAAAAGTCACTGTTCTATCTATGGCAGGAGAATCAAATCTTATAATTTCTACAACTTTCCCTCAAACTGTCCATAATTTATTGTTCTGAAAGAAAACCCCAGAATCCTTCCTGGCATTTCCCAGGATGCTTTGAAAATGATAGCAGGTTCTTCGTGCCCTTCACACATCTTTGCTTAAGCATGTGTGGTTCCTGCTGATTTTAAAGCCTGTGCTTCACCCCAGAAAGCAGACTCTTCCTGGGATGAGAGAAGCTCTTGGTAACCACAGTAACACACCTTTCCAGGGACTCTTCCCATTGACATTTAATAGGTCGAGTTATAAATAATGGAATGAAATCTTTCAACAGAAGACCAGAAGCTGCAACTGGAACACTTAGGAAATGGATAACAGCTGCCTTGAATGTGATGAGATGCAAGATGCCTTCTTCTATCAGAGGCAATTTTTCCAATAAGACAGAGAACTTGAATCTGGAGTGTCCATTCTGTTTACACCATAGATCAGGGAGATGAAAATGCCAAATACTCTTATGAAGACATATTATAGAGTCTAGAGTGTAGATTTTGGCCTCTCTATATAAATAACTCTTTCAGGAATTATTTACAAATATGTGTTTTCATGATACTGAGTGAGTCCTTGATCATGGTGAGATATATTATTTTAAACGGCAATTATGTGTTGAGTCATGTCAACATGTTCTGATCCTTGGAAGTAGCATAGAGAACAACACACTTGGGAGATACAGACAAGGACAAAGCAATGTGTAAGCAGATCCTGGAAAGCTGACTATGAGTAAGTGATGTGGAAAGTGGGGGAAAGTAAGGAGAAAGGGTCCCAGGCAGAGGAAATAGCTCAGGCAAGGACTTAAATGCAAAGAAATCATGGTGTATTTGAGAACTGAAATTGCTTCAGCATGTTGGTCTCAAGCCAAAAAACATATTCATTCAACATTCAAAATTACCTTTTTGTTTTGTTTTGTTTTGTTTTGTTTTTACACTGTATAGCCAAGTGGCCCAGGTGTTTAGAGTATGACCATCAGCAAACCAGGGAATGCTTTTTTGTCCTTGTGGAGCATATTACACAATCCATCCCCATTGGTCCCCTCTTTCTTCTTCCCATGTAGGGAAGAGGAAGTGATTATATATATTGCAATGGCAATCACTGAAAACCTATTGTCTTAATATTTGGGGGTAGTAGCAAATCATCTACCTTTAATTTGTTTCAATGGATGTCTGACATCAACAAAAATTAATGGGGCCTTCTAAGTACTATGCTGGGCCCAGGTAGTAAAAAGATGAACTCGAGCTATATAAATGCAATCCCAATTAAAATTTCAGTGATATATTTTGTAGATATTTACAAAGTGATTCTAAAGGCAAAAAAAGTATAGCCAACAAAATATTTAAAGAGAAAAACAAAGTTGGAGGATTGACACTATGCAACTTCAAGACTTACTATAAAGCTACAGTAATCAAGACAGTGTGGTACTGGTGAAAGAATAGACAAAGAGGTCAATGGAAAGCAACAGAGCCCAGAAGTAGACTCACTCAAACACAGTCTACTGATTTTGATAAAGAAGCAAAGGCAAACCAATGGAGGAAAGACAACTGGACATCCACATGACAAAAAAAAAATTAATGTAGTCACAGACTTTATACCTTTCAAAAAATTAACTTGAATGGATTGTGGATCAAGGTATAAAATGAAAAACTATAAAACTTCAGGAAGACTACATAAGAGAAAATCTAGGTGACCCTGTGTTTGGTGATGACTTAGACAGCACCAAAAGCATAATTCCTGAAAAAATGTCAAGCTGGACTTTAGTCATATTAAAAAACTTCTGTGAAAGGCTCTTTTAAGAGACTGAAAAGATAAGTCACAAGATAGTACAAAATCTTTGCAAAATACATATCTGATAAAGAACTGTTATCTAAAATATACAAAAATACTCTTGACACTCAACAAAGAGAACACACGCAGGACAATTAAAAATGGGCAAAAGATATGAACAGACACCTCAACAAAGAAGATATACAGGTGGTAATTATGCATATGAAAAGTTGTTCAACCTAGTATGTGATTAATAATTGCAAAATACAACAATAATGAGCTATAACTACAAACCTAGAATGGTAAAAATTTAAAACATTAATATCACCAAATACTGCCAAAGATGTGGAACAATAGGGACTCTCATTCATTGCTGGTGGAAATGCAGACTGGTACAGCTACTTTGGAAGGCAGTTTGGTAGTTTCTTGTAAACTAAACATACTCTTACCATATGATCCAGCAATTGGACTCCTTGGCATTTACCCAAATGAGTTGAAAACTTACATCCACACAAAAGCTTGCACACAAATGTTTATGGAAGCTTTATTCATGACTAGCCAAACATGGAAACAGCCAAGAAATCCCTCAATATGTGAATGGATAAACAATGTGTGGTATATTCAACAATGAAATATTATTCAACAATAAAAAGAAATGAGCTGTCAAGCCACAAAACCATACACAGGAAACTTAAGTGCTTATTTCTAAGTAAAAGAAACCAATCTGTAAAAGCTCCATACAGTATGATTACAACTATATGACATTCTAGAAAAGAAAAATCAAAACAATAAATGCAGTAAAAAGATTATTGGCTGAAGAGGTTCAGGGCTAAGGGAGGAGGGATGCATAGGTAGAGCAGGGGGCATTTTTATTTCTGTAATAATAACATAATAGATATATATTATACATTTGTCAAAACCCAGAGAACTTATGACACAAAGAGTAAAGCCTAATGTAAACTAAAGACTTTGGTTGAGAATCACGTGTCAATGGTGGTTCATGAATTATAACAAACTGGAGGCCCAGTGCACGGATTCATGCACCAGTGGGGTCCCTTGACTTGGCCTGTGGGGATTGGGCTGAAACTGGCTCTCCAATATCCCCCAAGGGGTTCCAGATTGTGAGAGGGCACAGGCCAGGCTGAGGGACCCCACCGGTGCACAAATCCGTGCACCAGGCCTCTAGTATGCATATGTCTGACCCCTGGTGGTCAGTGTGCATCATAGCTACCAGTCGAGCAGTCGCTTAGGCTTTTATATATACAGAAGTGCCACACTAATGGGAAATGTTGATGGGAAGGGAGGATGCATGTGTAGAAGCAGGTGGGAGTACATGTGAACTCTGTGCTTTCCACTCAACTTTTCTATGAAGATAAAACTACTCAAAAAACACTATAAATTTAAAAAGGAAAAAAGAATAGGTAATTGTCCTTGATTTTGAAGAATTCCTGGTGACTTAGGATGTCTCTCTGTCTTTTTACCTATTTTTCTGTCATCTATTGATCTTTCTATATGTTTAACCATCTAAAATTATAATATGTGTTATAATAGAGGGATAAAGACAATTCTTTGTAAACACAGGAAGCATTGGTCAGGATTAACTGACCCCCCTGTGGTTTTGTGGCTAACTCCAACAAAGAACTAAGGAGAAGATTTAACATTTGTATTGGACCATGAAGGATGAATAGGAGCCCACCAGGTTAAGAAGAGTAGAATGCAAAGAAATATCCTTAAGCATGGTGAAGAAACATATAAGTCATTCTGGAAAGTGTAACTAGAGCATATATGTGTATGAGCATAATAAAGGATAGATGAATTGATTATTAGTCTGGAGCCAGGCTGTAAACAACCTTCTAGCTTCTGTGCATTGAGTACCTACTCCAAACAGGCACTGTGCCAGGCACTGCCCATGCCTCATGCTACAAGCACTCATAGGAAACCTGAAAGGCAGGTATTACTAGCTTGATTTGACTACAGAGGACACTGTTCTCAGGGAAACGTGCTAACTGGCCTGAGTGTCAAGGCCAGTAGTTAGTAAGCTTCAGTGGGGCTGATGAAAGGGAACTCTGTGTTGATAGGTACAGAGATCATTCCAGAGTGCTTTTTCAGACACCCGCACAACTGTCCTCCATTTAACACACCAAGGTGATTTTTGGTCCTCCTCTTGAGCTGGAATGCCAGCTCTAGAATCATGGTAATAAGGCGCTCTATTCCTCAGATATTGAGGGACTGAAAATAAAGAGAAATCACAGTTGTAGAGGCAACAATGATATTGCAGAGGTTTATACACCAGCAGTGCATACACTAGTGTCTTAGATATATCACGTGTGTGTGTGTGTGTGTGTGTGTGTGTGTGTGTGTGTTGGGGGGATAGACCAATAAAGACACTTTTCTCCTGGAAAGGAGCCACATAGGATAGGACTTATAAGAAAGGGTAAATAAGATGGAGAAGAAACGGGAAAGGTCCCTTCCTCTGACCCCATCTCCAACCCATGGAAGCTGTTGGTGATCTCCTTCCATTCTCACCATTCAGAGGATGGATAAGGTGCTTGGCTATCTCATATGGTGACATTGGTACCTTCCTATTATACAAAGACTGAGCATTTGATAAACCCTTTCTATGTGCCACACATTCAATCTTATTTTTACAAATCAATGAGTCTCTAAGTAGTTCAGGTGATTCAACAAGGAATAGTAGTAACAAGATTGAAACACAAATTTTCTGTCTCCAAAGCCTTAGTCATTCATAGGAACTAACCTGTGATGTTGGATCAACTTAGAAATATCTTGGTAGTTGACCTGAATATTTAATCTGGTGTTAATTATTTTCAGGGTGGTGAAATTATTCCAATTAAAAATTTCTTTGATTGTCCATGTATGTACACACACACACTGACACATTCAAGTGGTTTCAGAACACATTTGCTTGGATCAAATAATATTAAATGCTTGTCTCCCCCATTGGGATATGAGTTTTAGCAGTGAAAACACAATGTGTAAGTAGCATGTAGTATAGTGTCTGGTATATATTAATACTTAATAAATATTTGTTGCATAAACAAATCTCCTTTCACAAGACACTTTCCAGAAGTTAGGCAGATGTCAGGCAACGACAGCCTCTGGTTACTTTCTTTTTATATCAGAGGAGTTGAGACCACAAATGAGGCAAAAAATGGCAGTTACAATTTGTCACTCTTTGTCCAGTAGATCCCACTTGAGGACCTTCACTGCAATCCCATCTCTTTCCTTAAAGCACAGCCGTTCTCTCATCTGGCATTTTTCTGTCCCTGTTTTCTTGATGAACTTTTTAAAAAATTTTCTTTTTTTATCCATCATAATGGGATGTTTCATCAGCTACAGCTGCCCTTTACAAATCACCCCTAACCTTCACTTCTCGTATTCACTCTGGCTTATTGCACTCTTGGCTCGATGCATCTGGCACTTAGAGACTTGTCTTTCTAATCTCCAGGATTTAGGCCCTTCTCTTGGGGCAACTGGGATTTTTTAAGTTGGTTGGGACATAAAGATGTCCAGACAGCTCCATAGTGTGGGGCTTAATAATACAAATAGACCACTCAACTACACTCATTTGATTAGTAAAAACAAGGCTTTACCACTGAGATCCCTGAGAGGGAAATACATTTTTAGCAAAAGTAATTTTATGTTTATTTAAGGTATGAGTTCTTTAAAGAAGCATAAAGAGTCTTATTTTTAAAATGCTTTCAGCAAACTTTTAGTTGTATAGGACGATTGTTGATTATATTGATATTACAGCTAATTTTGAAAACAAAGACAAATATCTTGGATTTTATGGAAGTTGTTTTAAACTTGTTCATAATTTGTAAAGAAAGCCTAACTTTTTGTTTTGCATACAATTATTTAAATAACCATGTGACGTGCATACATATGATTAATGGGCCATTTGTGAGAGCTCTTTCTTTTTGTTAAAAAATACCAGAAATACAGAGTTTAGTTCATTACTGGTTTAGGAAACATCTTCCAACATTATAAATTATTTGGATAAGATAACATGCATTATGTTTTTTCTCAGGAGAGCCAGGCCACTTTGAGCAGAAAACAGATTCTATGGCCCTCGGCCCACAGAAATGCTGTGGGCCTCTCTGGCAGGGCATGAAGGAGTTTGATCCTTGGTCTAATTAGGCAGACTCCCTCTGGGACTCTGCTTCGAAGTCAAAGTGAAGGCTTGCCTTGTTTCCTCGCAGCGATGGGGAAATCCATTTCAATTCAGCAGCATTCCCTTGATTTAAACACATTTGGGGACTTGGAAACAGAGCAGAGTAAGCTCAAGGGTTACAGTCTGAAGCTGCCAGTTAGAACAATTGGCAGGCACCCCTCCTAAGCTTTTCGTTCTAAAGAGGCTGCTTCCCTCCCACAAGGAAGAAGCCAGAACCATATGGCCCAAGCCCCAGGTGGCTCCCCTCCATGGCTTGTGGTTTCCCTGAAACTTATTTTCCAAAGTTGAGGCCTGCCAGCAATTCCATGATGGCTGATACATACGGTCATGGTTTTGTAGCTGGTGAGGAAGATAGGCATACTATTCAATCCCAAAGACATAGGTGTGTGTCGACAATGTCTCAGACATCCTCCTCTGAAGGAGGAGATAAAGATGCCATTGTGCCCACCTTTAGTGCCTTACAGTTTTGTGGTTTCTGCTGTTGTTGTTGATGTGCTCATTGATCTACTCCTGTCATATAAAAAAAGGAAATTAGGGGCAGAGGTACTCTGATATGTCAGTAGCATGGGAGATTAGAAAGCACCAAATTTGGAATAATATGACTCTGATACCTGGTTCCATTGCTTAAAAGTTATGTGCAAAAGTAGTAAACTAAGCAAATACTTCTCAATCACTGTTTTGTTCACATTGCTAAGTTGTAAGGATACTAATATAAATAAGATATGATCCCCATATGATCCCCATGTTCAAGATATTTACTCTATGCCATCTGAGTTCAACTTTTTCTCATCTATTGAAAATATTATTATAATAAATACTGCTCCTTCTATCTCATTACGCTATTTTGAGAAAAAAAATTGATAATATACATGAAAATGTTAATTATAAAAGATTATATGAATACATCTAGTAGATTTAAATAGTTTATTATGTTTAAATAATTTTCAAGCTTTGGAATATCCAAACTAGTATATTTTGGTATAAAAGGAACAAATGCTGAACTTTCAGACCACTGTTTTTGTTTTTTTTCTCTTACAGCAATAGTTCTGAAAGTGTGGTCCTGGGACCAGCATCAGTATCACCTAGGAACTTAGTAGAAATGCAAATTGTTGGGCCCTACCCAAACCTAATGAACTAGAAACTCTGAGGATGAGGTTCGGGAATCTGTGTTAATACATCCTTCAAGTGATTCTGGTACAACCCATCAGCTCTTCTTGTGTTTTGCTACTTAAGCCATCATGCCTTTTCTACCATTTAGGGTATTGGTTTTTCAAAGATCTCTTCAGGTATAGAGTTTAGAATTGAGAATAAATGGATATTTAAGGAAAGTCTGATTTATGCAGAAGGTAACTTCCCATTGCTTCATCTTTCATTGATCAGATTAATTCACCAGATAACTACTGAATACACACTATGTACCAGAGGTTACACTCAATTATTTTTTTATAGCTTTCTGTCTCCCATACCTTATTCAAATGACACGATACTCTTTTTTTTTAAAAAAGATTAAAAGACATTCTGACATTGTTCTTAAGAACTGGAAGACAACTTTATTCATTTTCTGCTCAAAGATCCATTTTGTTTGTCCCCCTGTTTTTTATTGTTCTTTCCCCTTCGATAAAGAGCCAAATAAGACAGTAGGGGCCAATATGTTGATGCATTTTCCTCGTGTTCATGAAGACTTTACTGAAAAATCTCCATGGGAAGCTTGTCTTTGTCTTGCTGCAATTCCACAATAACCTGGTGACCTTGAAGAAGGAATTCTAGCTTAGAAGTTGAAACATCTTACTGCCTGCCAAAAGCAAGTGGGACCAGCTCTTTGGGATTTGGGGAGATTTTACATATTTGGAGAAACATTCCCTTGATTATATCCTCTTCAGAGACCAGAAGCAAGACATTCAGACACAGCTGTGTGGTGGAAAGCTGCCTGGACAGATCCTTCATGTTTAATTAATTGGCCCCACACAAACCTTTGTGAGAGGGGGACTTCAGAGGAGTGGCTAGAACACAGGAGCTGAGCTTCAGGTGCTCATTCCTTTGGTTTCCAGCACTTTGTCATTTCTCCTCACTCTGATAGAGAATTAATTTGAGGAAAGTAAGCTGAAGGCTTCCTTTGTCCAGTTTCCTCTTTCTATGTATCCTGATAACACATCTGCTTTCCCTCTCTGAAATTTTCAATTCTTCCAGGAAGAGGAAAACAGCCCAATGAAGCTGATATACAACATGTCTAATATGTTTCCCTCCCAGGATGTCAGGCTTATGTAGTGGCCATATATAAATATCCTTTAATGAATCTCTTTTCATTTTATAAGGAAATTACCTGCAGAAAAGCACAAGATAGTAAACAATTGAGATCATCATCAATTAATGGAGAAGTTATTTTGTTTACAGGAGAAGGGGATTGTAGGTTTTGATTGTCCCTAAAGTCACAGTAAAAAAAAGACTAACAGAAGAGAGGTGAAGATTTAATACCTAGAGTGTTATCACTAAACAAGAAGTTGTTTTACTTCCACAGAAATCAGTTTCATCTAAAAATGAGAGTTACAAATCCTCATTATGCCTCTTCTAAGCACTTTTCAACTATCAAATTACTAAATGTACATTACTACCTGGTGATGGTTAATCATGTGCCAACTTGCTGGGGCCCTGGTTGCTCAGACAGTTGGTCAAACATTACTCTGGGCATATCTGTGAGGGTGTTTCTGGATGAAATTAACATGTGAATTCGTAGACTGAGTAAGCAGATTGACTTCCCTAATGTGGGTGGGTCTTGTCTGATTAGATCAGTGGTTCTCAACCTTCTGGCCCTTTAAATACAGTTCCTCATGTTGTGACCCAACATAAAATTATTTTTGTTGCTACTTCATAACTGTAATGTTGCTATTGTTATGAATCATAATGTAAATATCTGATATGCAGGATGGTCTTAGGCGACCCCTGTGAAAAGGTTGTTCGACCGCCAAAGGGGTCCCGATCCACAGGTTGAGAACCGTGGATTAGATGAAGACTTGAATAAAACAAAAAAGGCTGAGTCAGGGGGAACTCCTTCTGACTGACTGTTTGAGCTAGGCCATTGGTCTATTCTGGGCTTCAGTCTGAGACTGAAACACTGGCCCTTCTTGGTTCTGAGTCTGCTGGTCATCAGACTGGAATGAACAACGGCTGTCCTGGGTTCCTAGCTTGCCCACTGCAGATCTCAGCACTTGTCAGCCTCCATAATTGTGTGAGTTATTTTCTTATAATAAATCTATGCCCTCCCAACAGACATACCCTACTTACTAGTATTCTGTTTCTCTGTAGAACTCTGGCTAATAGAAACGTTGTATTGTAGGTACTATTTATATTTCCATTTTACAGATAAACACACACAAAGAAGTTAGGTAATTTTCTGTGATGGTTTAAAGAAATATTTACAAGTTTTTTTAATATCCTCCCTTTAAGAGGTGAAGCTTAATCCCGCTCCCCTTGAGTTGGGATGAACTCATTGATCAATTTCTAATGAATAGTATATTGTGGATGTGATGGGCTGAGAAACACACACAAAGAAGTTGGTAATTTTTTGTGATGGTTTAAAGAAACATTTACAAGTTTTTAAATATCCCCCCTTTAAGAGGTGAAGCTTAGTCCCTTGACCCTTGAGTTGGGCTGAACTCAGTGATCAATTTCAGTGATTAATTTCTAATGAATAGTATATTGTGGATGTGATGGGCTGTCCTCTCAAGACTAAGTTATCAAAACCTCTGCCATGGGCTCTCTCTCTCTCTCTCTCTCTCTCTCTCTCGTTATTATGCCTGTGAGCAGCTTTTTGAAGTGGCCCATATAGTGAGGAATTGAAATTTGTCAACATTCACAGGGACTTTTCCAGCTTCTTCAGGTTAGTCCAATCTCATGAGAGATCCTGAACCACACCCAGCCAGCTAAGCCTCTCCTGAATTCCTGACCTTCATTAATTGTGCCTAATAAATGTTTGTTGCAGTAAGCTTCTAAATTTGGGAGAGTTTGTTACACAGAAAAAGATAACAAATACATTTGTCAAAGGTCACACATTTCATAAAAATCAGAACCAGGATCCAAACCCAGACAGTGTTCTCCAGAGTCAGTGTTTGTAACCAGCACCTCCTATTGCTGCTCTTAACGACAAACCTACCATTGCCATCCCGCCCCAAACTAACTCTGACAAAATAAGAGGTCACGGACTCCATAATTCCCTTCAAATCAGGCTTTTCATGGATCTTTTTTGAAAAAAAAAAAAAAGCAAAACAACAACAGTAAATCAAAGAAATTAAATTGACTTTCTTCTTTTCAACAGACTTCAGAGATGTTCTTATCAAATTTCACTTAACAGATGAAGGATTGAGGCATCATTGTGCCTAAGAGACTGCCTAAAATAGGGTTGAATGCTTGTCATTCATATTTTCTTATTAAAAATATTCGGTGAGATACAATCTCACTAATTGAGGCTCAGCTTAATTGAGATCTAATTTAATAATTTTCTGATATCATTTTCATGGAGTAATGCGGGGGTGACATAGTAGTGTCTTCTTCCCTAGAGATACTTCTTATGACAATATAATAAGCTCAGTGATGGATTACAATTCCCTGGACATTTCTTGCTTCTCACCTCCAGGCCTTTGCACAGGCTGCTCTCAGTGCTTACAGAGCCCTTCATCCTGGCACTCTCTGTATCTATTTAAATCCAGCTGCCCACCCTAGCTGGTTTGGCTCAGTGGATAGAGCATCGGCCTAAAAGTCCTGGGTTTGATTCTGGCCAAGGGCACATACCTCGGTTGCACGTTCCTCTCCAGCCAGGGCCCTGGTCAGGGCTCGTACAGGAAGCAACCAGTCGATGTGTTTCTCTCACATCAATCTTTCTCTCTGTCTTTCCCTCTCCCACTCATTAAAAATCAATGGAAAAATATCCTCAGGTGAGGATTAACAAAATTTTTTTAATAAATAAATAAATACATAAATGAATGAATGAATAAATAAATCCAGCTGCCTCCCTTCCATCCTTCAAGACTTAGCTACATAGTCAGTATCTTCTAAGATGCCTCTTGTTATCATTTTACCCACAATTATTCCTTGGATTCCAATAGTAACCTAAATAGCATAATGCAGACTGAAAGTTTATGTATTTTTGGGGAAAAAATTGTGATATACAGGATGGGGCAAAAGTAGGTTTATAGTTATTCATATGGAAAATGATGCAATAATAATATAAAAGAAACTCTGTTTCTGCATATTCACAACAGTAAACCTACTTTTGCCCCATATTGTGTATATAATAGCTGTGTGTCCTTGGGTAAATTTCTATCAAATAGAGATAATACAAGTGTGAGGTTTAAATGACTATATAGTTCAGTATGACACCTGACATATAAAAAGTCCTTAATAAATATTAGCTAGTATATTTATTGTGTTAAGTACATATCTCAAGGTATGCAAAACTTTAAATTACTTTCTGTGTTAGAATAGGTGCTTTTTGAATGAACTGATGTAATTTTGGTGTTTTTGTCTTTGTAGCAGTCATGCTGTACGAGAGGAATTTTTTTCATTTATTCTTATTGCTACTTCATTGTAAAATATATCCCCACCTGAATTCCTGACATTTGTTTCTACCCAATCTTGCCAAATTTTTTACATCTTAAACCTTGAGGCCTAATGACTCCCCTGCTCTCTTTTTCCATCCCTGTACGCATTTTATAAATTATTCATACTGTGCCTTTCACATTTACTCCCTTCTGTTCATTCCAAGGGCATCAGACTTAACCCAGCGCTCATTTCCTCTAATTCTCCTGCTCAGCCACCTCTGGTAATTCACAACTTCTTCCTTTGGTTTCTCCAACTCCAATCTACTATGCACAGTGCAGATATATTTATTTCTCCCCAAATAGCTCTTATCATATTACTCCTGCTAAAAATAATTTCTTGGCTGCCCATGTCTTAAAAATGGGAAATTTCACAGCTTTGTTCAGGATCATAGTGAAGACACATTGCCTATTTTTACCTATTCATTCACTCTCCTCTATTGAAACCATACGGTGCATGCTTCTATAACATACTCCCACACTTTTCTGTTTCTAAGCATTTAACCATTCTCTTTTCTTTTTCTACAAAGTCCTCATGTCCCAACTCTGCCTGTGGAAATAATGTCTCCTAAAGACCATCTCAAATGTCACTTTCTCCATAAACTCTTTCCCTTTCTTGCTCTTTCTCGCATCCAGATTCTGTAATTTCTCCTTCGTTGTATCATCATAGCCCTTTGCACTTTGTTTACAAAATTTATCTTATGCTTTAGGTAGTGGGATTTTTCTCCTTCCCTAGTAAATTTTAAATTCCTTGTATTTTAACCACCTCAATAATAATCTCCCTTCTGAGGTTAAGCACGGTGCTGAACTTCAAATGAAGACTCAGATCCTGAATTGAATTGTATTACTTGGTTAAAATTCTTGGTAATTGTCAGTATAATTTGAATTATATAAACGTAGTATAAAATAAAATCATCTCATTTCCCACAGATTTTTGACAAGTGACAAATACTCTTGCTGTTTAGGCACCTCTATTATAAATATATCTACCTAAATGTCATTACCAGGTGGATAAATTATTTTTATGTGAATGTTTGGGATCAAAATTGCTGTGTGCCTCCCAGTTACTGGGAGACCAAAACTAGCCAATTCACAATAGACTTTCAACAAGACACTTCCCTGTAATGATAATTGCTTTTGGGCCTCAAATTAACTTATTTACTGGGTTTTTTATTTGAAAGTCATTTCTTTTTAGGACCTGAAGGGTTTTTGCACTGCCTGGGGAATTGGTCAGCCACCTTTAATTAGAAAAAGAACAAGATA
The DNA here is from genome assembly GCF_000412655.1 of Myotis brandtii. NCBI lineage: Eukaryota > Metazoa > Chordata > Mammalia > Chiroptera > Vespertilionidae > Myotis > Myotis brandtii. Next base: position 2,047,057 of record NW_005371541.1, read on the forward strand.
TTCAATATACACTAACATCTGTGATATTAGTGATAGGGCTGGGTCAGGTGAGGAGAAAACGCAGGTGGGAGAAGGATGAAAACACTCATTTTTTTACCTTTCTTATGATATTTTACAAGTCTGTAGGAAAAAATAAAAACCAGGCATTGTGACTTGTCTTCACCAAACAGAGGACCCTGGGTAGATCAGTGGTGTGTTGGCATGATAGCTGGCCAGCATGGAAAGCACTCTGCAGAGCAACATGAAATCTACAATTGTATCAGGGGTGGGGAACCTTTTTTCTGCCAAGAACTATTTGGATATTTATAATATCATCCACAGGCCATACAAAAGTATCAGCTTAAAATGTAGCCTGCTACATTTGGTCAAACTCACTCTTAATGCCTTGGCAGGACCAGACCAAATGATTTCGTGGGCCTTATATGGCCCCCGGGCCAGACATTCCCTTCCCCTGGTTCAAATGAAGAACAAATGGTACCAGGGAAATAAAATAAAGGTTTTTCAAGTATGTTTTGTTATTTTTTTTTTAATTAGAGTTTACATCCACATTTGATCTAATAATTCTTAACCTTAATGAAAATGGCATGTTGCAAAATTCCCACCAGAAGTATCTAGAACACAAGAGACAGGTTTGGCTCATAACACAAATGCCCTTGACTCTTGGAGGCAACATTTGTCTTTGAAAATTATTAAGACCTTCAAATTTTGTTAATAAATCTATTTGAAGTAAAAATGTGAGTTGAAGAGTATATATCATTACTAGCTACAAAATAAAAATGGTGCCCAATTTTGTCTACATATTTTGGGTTTGTTATTTTTTTCAGGGTGTTTTATACCTTTATACAAAAAGAAAAGAGGAAATTATATGACTTGGAAATATCAAATTATCTTTGAAATGCAAGTTACTTTTTTTAAAAACTTAAAACTAGGGATTGGGAAATAAGCAACACAATTTTACTTTAAAAGCAACATTAACCCAAACACAGATGTTTAAAAAAAAAAAGAAAGAAAGAAAATTGCCTTTTACCCATCTATCTCTAGAGACCCAGGGATATTATCAAGGATTGAAATAATTAATTGTCACTAAAGGACACCCTTATCAAATATCATTTACATCAAATGTGTTTTTTTCTATATTTAATAGTCAATTAAGATGTAAAAATGGGCCTGTTAAGGAATATCACAACCATGTTAATAGTGAATCAAGGACTTTATAAAAGGCTAATCTAGGAGATCATTCCAAATTTGCTTACAAAGGAAATTAGCATTGATAACCATCTTTCTGCCTGCAGAAGAAAATGAAATATATTATTTCCATATGTGTCTCTAGCACCTAAAATATTTTAATTTAAGGGCATCTTAAAATAGTAATTCAGCTTTCTAAAATTGTCACATCAGGAGAAGATTGTTTGCCTTAGAAAAGCAGTATTCACTCTACCGGTTGCTATGGTAAGCATCTCTAAACAATATATTCCTTACTGCATTTAATAGTTGATTTTGAAATAAAAAAATAATGGAGGCCACTGAATGTAAAACTGATGATAATGAAATGCAATTATTATTTTTATGGTTTTCAAAGTATCTAATTATGTGGCCATTAGTTTTCTTATTTTGCGTATTGCATTATATTAGTGGATTTTCTAGAATTATGTTGCTATGAATATATTTCTTTAGGGCAAACTTACAAAGTTTTCACTCTCTTTTTTCTATGTACACACATGTATACACACATTTATATCAAGTTGTATGGGTGTGTACATGTGTATGTGTAAATATATGTAATTTGATTGAGGTAAAATTTATATTCAACAAAATACATTCATGTAATTATACAAGTTAGTAAATTTTGAAAAATGTATAGAGTGTTGTATCCCTCACAATAGTTGAGATATACAACATTCCAACAAACTAAAAATACCCTTGTTCTCCTTAATATCAATTGCCAAATCACATTCCAGATGAAGTAAACACAGATCTACTTTCTGTCACTATTGACTTGTTTTGCCTGTTCTAGGATTTTGTAAGTATGTACTATTTGGCTATTTCTTCATTCACCCATCATGAAGTTTTTGAGATTCATACATTTTTGTTGTTGTTGTTGTTCAATGGTAGTTGATTGAATGAATAGCACAATTTATCTATTCACCTATTGATAGATAACTAGGTTGTTTCTAATTTGGAAGTGAGATAATTAATAAATCTAATATGAACATTCTAGTAAATGAATTTGTGTGGACATATGTTTTCATTTCTATTGGTACATACCTAGGAGTGGAAATTCTTCCATTCAGAAGTGTTTATTTAAATTTTAAAGTCCCTCCCAAAGCAGTCCTCAGATACTCCAAAGCAGTTTGCACATTTTACACCCCTTGAAATGCGTAATAATTGCAGTTGCTTCACTTCTTTACCAAAACTTGCTATTTCCAGTCTTTTTATTTTAAGCCATTTTAGTGAGAATATTGTTGTCTCCTGTGGCTTTAATTTTAATTTCCCCAAAACTAATATTGCTGAGTACTTTTTCATGTGCTTATTAGCTGTTTGAGTATTTTATTTGGTACAGTGTTGTTCAAATTTTTGCCCATTTTTAAAATCAGATTGTTTTCTTATTATGAACTGTTTATATAATCTATATAAAGTCTCTTATTATACATATGCTTTCCAAATATTTTCTCCCAGTATGTGGTTTGTCAGCTTGTCTTTTCATCCTCTACATAGTGTCTTTCAAAAAAACAGAATTTTAAAATTTTTGATTAAATTTAATTTATTTCTTTTGGGTCTAGGTCTAAAAACACCTTGCTTTCCATATCACAGGGTGTCTTTTTATGTTTTCTTCTAGAACTTTTAGGTATTATGTTTAGGTCATGTTTCATTTCAAAATCAATTTATGTATATATGTATGATAAGAGATAAGGTTATTATTTTTTAAAAAGTATGGATATCTAGTTCCAGCACTATATATTGAAAACAGTTTTCTTTTTTTGAATTAAATTACTTCAGTACTTTCAACAAAAATCCAGTGTTCTATTTCTGGAACATACACTGTTCTCTTATTGTGTATTTCTATCCTTATGCCAATATCACACAGATATTCTCTTCAGACTTAATTTTCTCCTTTTCTTCTGAGGCTCTGATCACATGAATGTTAGGTTTGTTGTAGTTCCTGAGATGTCTGTGGTCTTTGAGGTACTCCAATATTTTCTCTATCTGTTTTCTTTCTGTTTTACAGAGTTCAGTGGTTCTCAACCTTCTGGCCCTTTAAATACAGTTCCTCATGGTGTGACCCAACCATAAAATTATATTCGTTGCTACTTCAAAACTGTAATGTTGCTACTGGTCTTAGGCGACCCCTGTGAAAGGGTTGTTCGACCGCCAAAGGGGTAGCGACCCACAGGTTGAGAACCACTGGATTAGATGGTTCCATTGGATAGGTTTTCCAGTTTACTGATTTTTCTTCTGTCATCTCCATTCTGTATTTGAGTCCATCTAGTGATTTTCTTGTTGTTGATGTTACTATACTTTTTTTAGTTCAAAGTTTTCATTTGATTCTATTTTATGTTGTCTGCTTCTTTACTGAGGGTTTCTTCATTTCTTTTTTCCAAGAGTATTTGCAATTCCCTGCTGGAGCAATTTTTTTAAGATGTTTAATTGATTTTGAGAAAGAGAAAGGAAGGTAGAGGGACACAGACAGAAAAATATCAATGTGAGAGAGAAACATACTAGTATATCGACTGCCTCCTGTACACGCCCTGTAATTTATGCTGTCTAGTTGGAAGAAAGAAAGGATGTATCAGCAGAAACAATTTTAAATTGACTTAAGCATTCCAATATTAACAGAGATCAAATTTCTTGGTTTTTCTTTTTATTAACATAACAGATAATAGATAGATAGTTAAGATTTCCACTTTGCTATCCTATTTTTTGGACCTCTATTTTCAGTCACCCTCTGCCCCCAGAGGTAAAAGCAAAGCTCTCCTCATCTTCTCTTGCAGAAGATGTCAGACGCTATATTGCTACAAAGTCTTTCCCTTGTATTTGAAAGGTAGTTGTCTCATGTTTTAAACCATATAAATAAGAGACCCCTTCTACTATATGAATTCTGGTGCCATGTGTTAAAATACTCTATTTTTCACCGCTTTGCACATTACAGGTTTGTTTTTTCTCCCAGGTAGATTATTAGCTCTTGGAAGGAAGAAATAAAGCCTTCAGTTCTTTATCACCATCTCATCTGTTACATGGGCTCAACTCTGCATAAGCTTCCTGGCTCTCCAATGAATACACTTGTATCAACCCTACTTAGAATTACCAACACTATGATTTCCCTCATAATACCTATTATTGCACAGAAAAACTAAGAAAGCATACATTAAAAATAAAACACATATCTACAACAGTTATATATAAGAGTTTTCTGGGCGAGAATGTCTTTCTATAACCATAAAACAGAACATGTGGGGTCTGATATGATTAACTTCAGCAAAACAAAGACTCAGTATTTGTTGAATATTCTTTGGAGATTTCACTTATTCTTATTTCCTCAAAACATCAAAGAACTCATGAACACGGACAACACTGTGGTGATTGTGGGGGGTAGGGGGTGGAGATGGAAGAAGGCATAGGAGGAATAAATGGTGATGGGGGAAATTAAAGATAAAATAAATTTTAAAAAAAGAAAAGATAGTGAGCTAGGAAAAAAACAAACAAACAGATGAAACCTATAACCTGATGGCTCCTACACACTTACCTCTACCTTCTGACTCTAGCCTCCAGTTTGTAATGATATTTTAGATTTATCAGTGCTAACATCCCTCCTTCTAGTCATCTCTATATTAGCACTTATCCAGGGAACAATAATTCCATATTGTCCTTTTTTACCCATAAACTGCTTGTTGGCTTATTTATCTCTATTTCCATAGTATTTGTGTTCTTGAGGCATTCATGTATGCTGTATTAAATCAAATAAATTATCATGTTAAAAGAATATTTCTGAGAGAAGATACTATAATATTTTCATATTAGTATTTATATTTAAGTCTGACCTTAATGCCTCAGACTTCACCATTAGCACAACTTCTTTTCCCTTGTCTAAATGAGAAGAGAGGACACATATTCACTGCCTCCATCTTTATACCATCTCTTCCAGAACATAAACATTTACTAAGTACCTTTTCCTTTTTGCTTGTCTCTGGCTCCCCTTGGTTGTTTGTTTGTTTTGGGGTTTTTTTATGACCTACTTCTCAACCTTATAATCACTTCATTACCTTCTCTTAGGCATTTTCCAAGTGATTCATATTTCTATATCTGCAATAAGGTATAGAAACACAAAGTGGAATAAATACTCCAAGTGCGTTTGAAAAAATCCAGTTGGTTTAAGCAGTTAGAGAAAGAGTAAGAAGACTCTGGGTTGAGGTTAACTTTGGGGACAAAGCTTTAGCCACATATCCTAGTCTCATAAGTAGATCATAGTCAAAGGTTGCAGCCCACAACCCAGAACCCTTTCCCTGCAAGTGCACTACTGAAGTCATATCACTGACATGCTAATGAGCTTGCCAATGGCTCTTTTATTTACTAGTCAAGGTCCACATGTAAGCCATAGGCTCGGTCCTGAGAATGTGACATTCAACACTTGATTAATATTATTTGAACATTCTATGGCATCCGTGGGTGAAGCTGCTATGCAAATATTGTCATTACTATAAATAAGTTAATATCACAGAAGAAATATGGGAATTTGCTTGAGGACCCAGAACAAAAATGATAAATGAGGGAAGTTAGTGAGAAAAGCATTTTTTCTTGGCCGGTGGTCAAGAAACAAAGCTTTAAACAATTGAAGGGAACTTACTCTAGACGTGTGCTGGGAAGCAAATTCAGCTAAATATAAATCAAAGGAGTTTTCCTGATTGTAATTCAAGAATGCCACAGTATAGGAGGCAAGGGAGCTTGCCGCAGGAAGAAACAAATATTTCTTCCCAATAGAGAGGTCTTTGTGATGCATGGGTTTCTCACTTCTATTCTTACATTTCTTTGATGCCTACAGAGAGGCACACTGTGGTGACAGACAGGCCTTGTGGAGCTCTGGCTAAGAGATTGGTGAGAACACTGCCTGGGGAGGCAAGCACCAGCTTTGCCATTAGCCGTGTGCCATTGAGTTACTTATTGTCTCTGTTACTCAGGCGTTTTCGTCTCTAAGATGAGCATAGTAGTAGTAGGAATCCCAGAGTAGTCAGTGGTAAGCACTGTCCTTAGCCTAGAGCAAATATTCAGTAAGTGTTATCTTCGTTGTTAGTTTTGTTATTAGACTGTTTTTCAAAATCCATTTCCATATGGCTTTCTGGTTGGCTCTAGTTTATTTTATTAGCTCATTCCCAGTCATTCACTCTGACCCCTGCTTGAGGTAGTCTGGGAAATTCTAGACATTTCCCTGATCACAGTGGATTTTTCATTATGTGTTTGCATATACATGCTTTCCCCACATATTTGGTCTGATAAATGCCCACTGCTTATTTCAGATGCAGTTCTAACTTTACTTCTTTCTTCCTTTCCTCAAACACTACTTCATAGATTAAAGTTCTTTCTGTTTTTTTGTTCTCCTAATTCATCATCATCATCATCATCATTATCATCATCATCATCATCATCATCATCATCAATCATCATTTGCACAATGATACCTGTTACACTCTTTACTCCTTTTTCAAATGTAAATTCTTTGAATGGAGGGACTAAGTATCATTTATTTATCATTGGGTCTCCCGGAACCTAGCACATTGCTAGGCACATGGAAACAGTCTGTTTGATACATGAATGAATTGTATATAATATGATATAGCAATGCTCAAAAAATTAACATAAAATATTAGAAAAATAGAAAATCAAATGAATATTTAGAACCAAAGAATAGAAAATAGAAAAAAATTTCAATGAGCCCTTGCCAGTGTGGCTCAGTTGGTTGGGTATTGTCCACTGCACCAAGAGGTCACTAGTTAGATGCCTGATCAGGGCATATGCCCGGTTGCAGGCTCCATCCCAGGTTGCATGCAGGAAGAAGCCAATTAATGTTTCTCTCTTATTGATGTTTCTCTCTCTCTCTCTCTCTCTCTCTCTCCCCTTCTCCCTTTCTCTCCTTCTCTAAAGTCAATAAAACATTTTTTTTTCAAAAAGAAAAAACTCAATGACATAGAGTTACCTTTTTTATTAATGCCAAGAAAGCTCTCTAAGACAAGGTATTAAAAATCAGGTGGACACACTTAAAACAATTACGTATTTTTTTACTTATGATGACACTAAGCATTTATATAATAATCCAAATTATACACAAATATGAAAATACAAAAGAAAAGTACCCCAATATGATAATACAGTTGGCCTGCAGGGGTCCTCAAACTACGGCCCGCAGGCCACATGCAAATACAAATATTGTATTTGTTCCCGGTTTGTTTTTTTACTTCAAAATAAGATATGTGCAGTGTGCATAGGAATTTGTTCATAGTTTTTTTTAAACTATAGTCCAGCCCTCCAACAGTCTGAGGGACAGTGAACTGGCCCCCTGTTTAAAAAGTTTGAGGACCCCTGGCCTACAGTGATAGAATTAGAGGTGAATTACATTTTATATTTTTCTGTAGTTCCAAAATCTGTACCAAAAGCATTTATTATTATTCAGAGTAGAGACGACTCATGTACCTTTTTATCCTGAGGCAGTGTTCTACAATTAGAAATATATGAGTACCTTATAAAATACTATATCCAGGGATTTCCAGTTGGTTAAAACGTCGTAAATAATTAGAGGTTCAATATCTTATCAGGTTATTATTTTTCAAACCTAGAAAAATACATATATCTCTTTAATACTGGCTATATATTATCCTGGCTATGGTATCTTCTCATATCACAATGTGTGATGCATACCCAGCTGCTTAATCTATAAACATATATTTAATAGGCAGGAGGTCTGGACGTGTGCTGGTAGTTATTAAATTGAATTTGAAATCTATAAGGGACAGAGTAAACCTTCGTCCTTGCTCTTCTTTGTAGTTATTAAATTAAATTTTAAATCTATTTGGGACAGAGCAAGCCTTAGCCCATTATATATATAGATAAACAGGCTGGCTCTCAGAGAGGGAAGGAGATGTATGCAAAGTTACACAGCTGTTTAGTGGCATGGTCAGCAGTAACTTGACAGTCCATGACTCTTTGTACTTATGTAACATCATAGAAATAAAGAGGGACTTTAGGAAGTTTTTCCTACAACCATCTCATTTTATAGATGGAAAACTGAGGACTTACAGTGACCAATACCAGTATTTTCCCCCAGATGACATAACTTTCTAGAATATGGTTAGAATTAGCAACCAGGTCTCTGGTATCTTGGTCATTGTGTTCTCTTCTGTAAGAGCAAGGAGTTAGGCTAGCTTCTTACCAATACCACTGCTATTAGTAGAAATGTTGAAGAAGAGCTTGACCCAGTACTTACATATTATTTGAGCATCAAAGTCTAATATTGTCCTAACCAGGGAAGAACAATTATATATCAAGCAAAATGGTCAGTATCTTTTTTCAGAGTTTCTCTGAAATTCTGGTTCATATAATTTATTTTCCTATGAAACAATGATCTATGACAAAGCCCATGGAAAATGTATAGCTTCTAATTCATATATAGCATATGTATGTATGTGTATATCTTACAGAAGATATTTTCCTAAGATCTTTACATCTACAAAAGGTATTTTTGTCTGTTTTAAGTCTTGATTGATAAACATAGGCTAACGTGACCACTTGACTTATTCTTCACATTAACAAGGAGGAAAAATGTAGCTGGAAGAAGCTCTGACAGGTGGATGAGCCTGAATTTCCATAAAAACTAAATCAGGATTGGGTCTGTGATGTCATAAAAAAACAGGGTATAAAAAAATCAAGGACCTGAGTTCTAGTTACATTCCTCCCCCAAATTAACTTAAATATCTAGAATAATTCCTTCCAAGATTCCCAATGTGGATCTCTTCATAATTCAATAAAAGAATTCATGGGAACTGATCATTTTTTAAGTCCCTGGTAATACTCCCCAAACCTTCCATAGGAGGGACCTCTTTTAGGCAGTCAGATGCTTATCAAAAGCCTTTGGATATAACAAGTGATGCAAAGATAGTAAGGCTGCAGTTCAAAGGCATTAAGGAGGCAATATAGATGAATTATCACCCAGTAGTGGGCAAGTTCCTGCCTAATATCTGGTTGTGCCTGATCTTTGCTTATATCCTAAATACCCTGTCTTTGCTGAGAGCCCTGCATATGCAACCAGAACACTTTCTTTTTGCTTCAGAGACAAGCAGGTTAGGGTAGATGATTATTTTGATACATAGTTGGGTGTTTTCTAATTGAGGATAAAATTTTATATAATCAGTTTCACAGAAAAAATAGTATTAGATAAATAAATTGCATCAATTTGAAGCCCCGCTCTTTTCTTATTAAAAGTTAAATGCATTTTGTTGAAAAAGGAAGGTGATGAAAACATATGATTTGATTTTAGAATCTACCCTATATCTCTACCATCCATTACCTCAGCCATTATCCACTGAAAAACCTTTGTTCTTAGGAATATGCTAAGATCATGTCACTGCCCTACTAAACACTGCCAATTGCTTCCCAGTGCAATCCAACAAACCCTTCCTATGGCCAGGGAGGCCCTCTGAAATCTGGGCTTTGCCTGTCTACAGCGCTAATTTCATACTCTCCCCCTTACTGTGCACTATGTTCCAAGCCCACAGGTCTCTCTTAGTCCTCAAACCCCCCAAACCCCCTTCCACATTAGAAACCTTGTAGTAGCACCCTCTGCCCAGAAGGCTGTTTCCCCAGGTCTTTGCCTTCTAGACATTCAGGCTTGTGTGCAGATGTCACATTCTTAGGGACTCTTCCCTTGTCCTAAAGTAACAGTACCTTCCTGTCCACTCTGGAGTCTCTATCACATCACCCTTTTTAATTTTCTCTATGATTCTTATTATCCACTTAGAGTTACTTGAACTATGTACTCACCTATTCTCTTGCTACCCCTACTCTCTCAACACACCATAAGCATTTGCAGGGCAAGGCCATATCTTTCTTGCCCATCTAGTACCTACAGCACTTAAAACAGAGCCTTCTACAAAGTAGGAACTGGATAACTAGCATTGGAGGAAGGAAAGAAGGAAGGAAGGAAGGAAGGAAGGGAAGGAAGGAAGGGAAGAAGGAAAGAAGGAAGGAAGGAAGGAAGGAAGGTTATTGACATAGATCTGTTAACTGGAAATGCAAAATGGAATGTATTCATAGTCTTTCACTTGAGTCATTATCAAATGTACCAAATATTTATCATCATTAAAGCCTGTAGCTCCAGGGCTAGGAATTAATCCATGTGACATTCTCTATGATATGAATGGTTTTGAATGTCATTTGTCCCACTTACAAAAAACAAATCACTAGAAGTAGTAAATGATAGAGGGTGAGTGCAAGAGGAAAAACTCAACGTTCTTTTGGGTCTTCTTTTTAGTGTCTTTCTTCTTCCAATGACCTTTTTCTTAAATCTATGCCCATGGTTCAGGTTTTATTTGTTTTTATGTTTCTTACTGAATTCTATCTAGCATACTTTTTCTTTCCTACAATACACCAAACAACTAATTCTAAATTACATTTTCTACCCTGTGGCTGGCTGCTTTGCATCATGGGAGTAGGCTCAGCTGAATAGTTCAATCAAAGAGCTACACATAATTAGGAAAAAAACTCCACTTTCTCCATTAAAAAGATGACTTGCTGTCATTCTTTGCTATCATACATATCTTATCCTCTGATGCTCCGGAAAGCTGAATTTTCAAATCTGTAACACTTCTTCAGTTCTCTGGGTTTGATTAATAATAATTGTCAGCCCATTAAAATGGATTATGATGATTCCCAAGGAATTGGTTGTTAACATAATTAACAGCTGGCTTTACTTTCAAGACATTAATCAAAAGAGCAAGTTGCTGGAAATGACCAGGTTCTCACAAATGTTGATAATTAGCGAAGCCATTGAAGTCGTGTGACAGTGATTCCTGATGCTGTGATCTGAGTGATTGTATCACAGCTTTATATACTCACTACGTGATGTGTTCTCTCAAGTGTTATTAAACCAATAGGCATTTGAATGAATTTAATTGAAAAGACACAGACTCCATATTTTCACTGTTTACTTTTGAACTGAATGAAATATTTAAAAATGTAAAATGACCATGATACACACTGGATAATGTTCTCTGTTAATAATGGTAAATAAATTTCATATATGTGAATTATCCCTATATTGCTCCAATAGAGCCTAACTAGCTCTATCATCAAAATAACATCGTTTTGAGAATCAGGAAAAACTTTACCATTATCTGCTCATATCACATACTATATTTGTATATTATATAAACAATACATGAAAGAACTTAAGGAAGGACTACACACACAGCGGAAGTTTAAAGCAATCACCTTACCAAGAAAGTGAAACCTCTCTTGACATTTTAGAATCTTTGCTTCCAGTATCTTTATGGGCCTAAACTATTTTGTTTATATTATAATTATACTTTGTGTGTAATTTTATTTCCTGCTTTCTCCTAACATTATCACATGAAATTTCTCTGTTAAATGAGAGAATTAATAAAATAACATTTTAATTGATATATATATATATATATATATATATCAATTAAAATGTTATTTTATTAATTCTCTCATTTAACAGAGAAATTTCAATATAATTTCATAGAAAAGATATTTTACATTTTGTTTAACAATTGCCATAAGGCTGGGGCCATGAATTTCACTTTAATATACAACACTGTAATAAGTATCAAAATCAGGGAAGTGACTGTCTTAGGTCTTTTGGTACTTTTGTGTTTGGATCTCAAACCAGGATTAATTACTTCTATTCCTGGTAGAGTTGCTAGATTTGTCAAATAAAAATACAAGTCATGTCCATGAGTTCTCTCTTTCTATTATTTATGGGAAGGGGAGGGAGGTGGATGGAGATGGAAGAATACATAGAAGGGATAAATGGTGATGGGAAAAATAAAATAAAATGTAAATAAAATAAAGTCACTTAAAAATACAAGACACCATTTAAATTTGAATTTTACATAAATAATGGGTTTTAAAAATATATGTCCCATGGACTGTTTTAGGTATACTAATAATGCATAGGAAATACTTATATCCCCCAAACATGTACTGTTTATCTGAAATTCGAATACATTGGTACAACCTGTGTTTTCCCTGGCAACTTTCAACAGAGATGTTTCTCACATATTGCAATAGGCAGAGTGATGGCCGGCCAGTGTCCGTGTGCTGATCCCCAGAACCTGAGGCTATACCTTTGCAGCTGGAATCAAGGCTGCTAATCAGCTGATGTCAATAGGAGGAGATTACCCTGGATGAACTGGGGGGCACAGGTAATCACAGGAGTCCTTAGAAGTGGAAGCAGAAGAGAGAACTGCAGAAATGCAAGTCTGAGAAATACTCAGCCCAGCATTGCTGGCTTGCAGATGAAGATGAAGGAAGGAGCCTTGAGCCAAAGGGAGTGGGCGGCCTCTAGAAGCTGGAAAAGGCAAGAAAATGCATTCTCCCTCAGAGACTCTGGTAGGAAATTTTCCTTCAGCTGATTTTAGCCCGGTGTGACCATTGTTGGACTTCTGACCTCCAGAACGATAAGATAACAAATGTGTATTGCTTTTAAAAAATCAAACTTGTGGCTTTTAAGTTTTTATTATTTTTTGTTGTTAATCCTCACCTGAGGATATTTTTCCTCATCTATTTTTTAGAGAGGATGAAAGGGAGGGGGAGAGACAGAGAGAGAGAGAGAAACATCGATGTAAGAGACACATTAACTGGTTGCCTCCTGCACACACCCTGACCAGGGGCAGGGATTCAGCTTGCAACCGAAATACGTGCCCTTGACTGGAATCAAACCTGTAACCTTTCAATCTGCAGGCCAATTCTCTAACCCAGTGGTTCTCAACCTTCTGGCCCTTAAATACAGTTCCTCATGTTGTGACCCAAGCATAAAATTATTTTTGTTGCTACTTCATAACTGTAATGTTGCTATTGTTATAAACCGTAATGTAAATATCTGATATGCAGAATGGTCTTAGGCGACCCCTGTGAAAGGGTTGTTCAACCTCCAAAGGGGTTGCGACCCACAGGTTGAGAACCGCTGAACTGGCTAGGGTGTTTTGTTGTTGTTGTTGTTTTTAATGGCATCTATGGTAAAGTAATGCAAATGTTTTCATGAAGACATTGGTGGTCATTGAGCTAAAAGGTAGGCTGGGTCCCTTGATTCTTGTATTGTGATAATTTTATAAAAGAGGCTAAAAAATCTGAACCAAGACCTAGAAAACACACTTTCTGGAAGCTCACTGGACTTAGTCACCTTCCTATGCCACTCGTTGTCATTTCTTATTGAGCCTACCAGGGAGTTCCGCACAGAGTCCTTTAAATCCTGGAAAGCTGACATTAGTGATTGCATGTGAATGGCATGAGGAGTAGAGAGACTTTAATTCAAACAATCAGCATCTTGGAGCATTAGTCATGAAATGAAGTCAACTCGTAGGGTTCTACTTGGGAGCCACGCTACAGAGTAAATCAAAGACAGCTGAGACAAGCAAATGTTCTTCACAGCAAACTTTCTCAGTCGGCACTGATGGTGGGGGTCAACCCCCAGTTCACGTTTGCAGGTGTTCAATATGAAGACCTAATTGTTACATGCACCACATTTCCATACTAAGTATACTTATTGTTATGGGGAAGATAAGCTGGAAACTGCTTTATTACATAGCTCTGAAATACAAGGGAGACCACCTGAATGCTATAGTCGTTTTGCTTTTCTGGGAATGCCTCACAGCTCACAAGTTTGTCATTAGGGGAGGGAGGATGTCATTGTCCATTTAAAATGTGTATGTTTCACAGAGTTCACATCAGATCAAACTTAGGAGATGTATGGTGGTTAGGCAGAGACCTCAAACTCAAGATTTGAAAGTCTATAGCAGAGGCAGGCTCGTAAACAAATACTAACGATGCAAGGTGATAACTGTTCTTACTGAGAGGAACACTCAGGAAGCTGGGGAGCCCTCTGGAGCCAGGAATCAATGCCCAGAGGCTTCCATAAGAGCAAAGTGGTTGATGTGTCAGCTGAAGGATGAGAAAGGGTTTCAGCCACTCCTGCAGCCTGTGTGAGGAGGTAGAAAGGTTTTGTGTTGAAGAAGAGGAGACTATTATCTTTGTGTGTTTTTTTATACTATCTTTAGTTTTTTGGTTGTTTTATTTTATTTTTTTTTCAGTGAAAGACTAAATAAATGAGTTAGTATGGTTTTAGCCTATACATCTGGCTTGCAAGTTGAATATGTATGTTATGTATATCATGATTTCTTAAAATGGGTTTAATTCTATTTACTCCTTTAGACCACATTTTTTATGCCTGCTTTTTTTGAGCATTGTGGGCCAGACAGTATGTTAAGTAATTTCCTTGTTATTTCCTTCTCAGAATAGTCCTATAAGTCTAATAACCTAATAAATGCCTTATCTGCATTGGAAGACACTGTGGCTTATGGCTCTCTTTACTGAGATGAGGAACATGGGGTGGGGTGAGCTTCATGAAGACTACAATGAATGACATTTGGCAACTGTTAAAATTGAGATTATGTTCATCCGTGTCTAAAAAGGCTATAGTTTACGTGTGTGTGTGTGTGTGTGTGTGTGTGTGTCTTTGAAGTCAAATGTGGGCAGGAAATATTGATTTGGAATATGTGGCAATTGAAGCCTTGGGTATGCCTGGCGTGGTCTAGAGTGAACGAACGTCAAGAGATCCAAAGATAACACCAAAGGGGAACAATAATGTTTATGAAAGATACAGGTATTAAATGTGAACAAAAATAAAGAGAGGGAGAGTCTTGAGATAGGTAGGTGGACAACCAAGTCAGAGTGGTGGTTTGGCCCGCAATGGCAGAACAGCTTTGTATTTTCATTCAAAAACAGCAGCATCTGAACAAAGCCTATTAGATTTTTCAACAATGTCATTTGTAATAACTTTGTTTAAAAATGTGTAATGAGAACAGAAGGCAGATTGAAATATAGCTAGAATTGTAGAGTAAGAAAATAGAGACATTGAGGATGTGCAATTTTGTTAAAAATTATTGAAAAAGAAGACAGAAGGTTGGAGAAGGGAATAAGAAAGAGAATACAGGTACCTGGATATGACGTGCTATTGGAATGGGTAATTTATTTTGTGTTTAACAGGAAAGGCTTGAACACATTTAAAAAATGGAAAGCAGGAGCCAGCAGTGTGGACAAATATATCTAGGATTATTCTGGGTGTGGCAGCAATCCATATCAAATTATTTAAGAAAAACAGTTTAAAAATAAATATCAACACAAACTGTGTAGTAAGGCTGACTGGGAGAGTGTGGGGATCCAACTGATATTGTATTACATTATAAAGAAACTAGAGGCCCGGTGCACAAAAATGTGTGCACTCGGGGTGGGGGGGGGCTCAGCCCGGCCTGTGCCCTCTCACAGTCTGGGACCCCTTGGGGGATGTCCACCTGCTGGCTTAGGCCTGCTCCCCCAGAGGAGTTGGGCCTAAGCTGACAGTCAGACATCCCTCTGGCAGCCCGGGAGCCCTCGGGGGATGTCCACTTGCCAGCGGGGAGCAGGCCTAAGCTGCAGTTGGACATCCTTAGCACTGCTGAGGAGGCGGGAGAGGCTTCGGCCACCATCGCTGTGCTGGCAGCCATCAGCCTGGCTTGTGGCTGAGCAGAGCTCCCCCTGTGGGAGCACACTGACCACCAGGGGGCATCTCCTGCACTGAGCATCTGCCCCCTGGTGGTCAGTGTGTGTCATAGTGACCAGAAATTTCCAGTCTTTCTGCTGTTAGGGTCAATTTGCATATTACCCTTTTATTATATAGGACAGAGGCCTGTTGCATGGGTGGGGGCCGGCTGGTTTGCCCTGAAGGGTGTCCCGGATCAGGGTGGGGGTTCCACTGGGGTTCCTGGCCAGCCTGAGTGAGGGGCTGATGACTGTTTGCAGGCTGGTCAAGCCCCCCAGTGGGGACCCTCACCCCATAGGGGTGTAGCCAGCCTGGGTGATGGGCTGAGAGCTGTTTTCAGGCTGGCCACATCCCCTTCAGGGTGGGGGTCCTTACTGGGGTGCCTGGCCAGCCTGGGTGAGGGGCTGAGGGCCGTTTTCAGGCTGGCCACATCCCCTTCAGGGTGGGGGTCCTTACTGGGGTGCCTGGCCAGCCTGGGTGAGGGGCTGAGGGCCGTTTTCAGGCTGGCCACATCCCCTTCAGGGTGGGGGTCCTTACTGGGGTGCCTGGCCAGCCTGGGTGAGGGGCTGAGGGCCGTTTTCAGGCTGGCCACACTGCAGGCTGGAAGCAGGTATCTGGGATTTATTTAGCTTCTATAATTGAAACTTTGTAGCCTTGAGCAGAGCTCAGGGCCGGCAGGGCAGGCGGGAAGCTTGGCTTCCTCCATCGCTGGAGCAACTCAAGCCTCCTGCTCGCTCCAGCTCCATGGCTGCCACCATCTTTGTGATGGAGTGATTGTTAATTTGAATATTACTCTTTTATTAGATAGGATACTAGAACTATTCTCACAGCACCAGCATGTATCATCTTAGAAGAGGACTTTGACAAGACTGGGCTCACCTGTCCATCACTGAGCCACCAGCTATGGCTGGAGGAGGCTTGTGAAATGTAACTGACCAGGACTACATTATTTACCAACCTGGGGCCAGAGGTTGGGACTATGACTTAGAACCCTATGGAAACAATTAGAGTCAGTGAAGGAATTGTACTCAGTAGAATGGCTAGTGTTCCCAGAAGGAGGGAAAAAGAGAGGCTTGGCAATAAAAATAATATATGTCCAGTGCAGAGGAGGAGTCAAAGACACAGGTCAGAAGATACTAATAAGTAGGGGAAGACCTCACTCAGCTTTAGACAGGAGGAAGCACATTGTCATTTAGAGAGATGCCTTCCCTCTCTGTCTCACCTGGCATCCCTGAATCCCCAAGTAACTCTCTGTCCCTCTTGTGTCTTTTATTTTCTTCTTAACGCTATCATTCTCTACATGTATCCTGTCTGTTCATTTTCTTACTTTTTACTACCCCACTGTCCTGTCTTTCAAGTATCAGGGACTATGTTTGTTTTATGTGTTATTCTAACTCTGCCATCTAAAATCTAAAATAGTGCCTAAAACATATTTAGCATTCAATTACTTATTGAGTTGAAGAAGAGATAAATGAGAAAAACTTAAGAATGCACATAACAAATGTTGTCTATAATAACTATAGACCAATTTTTCAAAAATGTCAGGCAGAGTACCATATTCACAAGAGTGTAATATACCTCAATTGTTATTTTTATTATTTAAAATATGTGAATTATGTTTGGATCATCAGATATAAACTATTAGGGGTGGTGCTGGCTGAGTGGCTTACTTGGTTGGAGCATTGTCCTGTACACCAAAAGATTGCACCTAGTCAGGGCACAGATGGGTAAGGCAATCTGTTGCTGTTTCTGTCTTACATTGATGTTTCTCTCTCTCTCCTCTCTCTCTCTCTCTCTCTCTCTCTCTCTCTCTCTCTCTCTCTCTCTCTCAAAAACCAATAAAAACATATCGTTGGATGAGGATTAAAAACTAAAAATATTAGGGGTGATGATCTAAAAATTAAAATGTTTTCCCTGAGTAGGCAGCACATTTAATGGACTTCCATGCTGCATGTTGGCTTAGTTTTATTGCTGTGATCACACTTAAAGATGTAGGAGTCTATGCATTTTACTACAGAATGCAGATAAGGAAGGAGTATGCTCTAAAGTCCCAGAACAGACACATACATGAAACATGAAGATTTTTTTAGCTGGAAGATTTCCTAAAGTTAAACTACAGTTTATATGAAGGAGCCTTTTATAATTTCTTCAATAAGAATGTCCCCATGTAGTTCTACAGTGAGACGGAATAAAACTGCCTTTCAGTGAAAGCTTTGGCAACTGGATACCCTCTTGCTTCAAGTCATCAGTGAGCTGGAAGTTCAACACATGTGGAAACAATTCATTAGGTGAACTTGCAAAAGAACCTTTGACAGCTATTCTCTTTGAATATCTTATAAGAGGAAAACTGTTCTAAAAAAAGAAGAAAAAAAAACAGTTGTCTGGTTTTGCTTAATTTTTCTTGGGGAAGCTGTGTTAATAATACAGGTCATACACAAACACATACAAAAGCTTTTCATAATGAACATCACTGATATGTCTACATCCTAGGGGATTATGTGTGTACGTGTGTGTGTGTGTGTGTGTGTGTGTGTGTGTGTGTGTGTGTGTTTCACATATTTATGCACAGAAAGTTACTGGTATTTCAGAAAATAAGTCTGACATATGGTTTTGTCAGATTATGCAGTAGTTCCTTCCTTAAAAGAGTTTAAAATTACAAGCCATCTAGTAACCTTGTGTATGTTTGAGAAGTAAACATGAAAAAATACAAGAATGTTCTCTATAAAATAATACACAGACTTTCATGTACTATAATATGTATAGATTAAGGTGAATTTTTAGTGTTTTGAGATGAAAATAGAATGTGAACGATGTAGTAGTCCAAACCCCAGAGAGAGAAAAATTGTTTTCCTGTCTGTAATGAGTAAAAGATGCATAGAAAAATCAAAATTTTACTCTTGAATGCTGGTGAAGTCAATTATAATATTCCGGATGGGAAATAAAGAGGCGAGGAAGGCTGTATTATACTTCTAATGTCCCAGAAGAAAGCTAGCCCAGCCCATCTTTTTTAAATCTCTGTAGAAGTTGGAAGGAACTTACCACAATGGCATTAATCTATTCATTCGTACATTTGTTTAAATTTTTTCAATGAGTGAGATCTTGTACCAGGCATTGTGCTAATTGCTTGATTAAAAATTATGAAAAATATCATCCTTAGATGTAGGCAAGAGGGGTCTTTTTCCTGGATGCCTCTGAGATTCAGGGTCCAGGGCTCAGCAATATTGCAGCACAACCCAAAAACCCTAAATATCTGCTCTCATGGCTGATCCTGTTCATGCCCCTGAAAAATATGTCCCCACTTCTCTGCTCCTATCTCATTGAAAGGAACTGAATCTGAATTCTGTAAATAGTTTGGGTTGTCTTGCTTCTGATGTCTGAGATGAATGCTGCTTTTGACTTCATGGAGGGCTTAACACTGCAGTGTTTGGATAAAAGCAAAGAAATTGGCAGACTGGCCAAATCCTTCATCTGTGATAGCTTGAATATTGTATATTCTTACATATCAAAATATGTCCATTTCTTAATACCCTAATGGTCTGATATGTATTTCATGCATATATATGTATATGTATATAATACATAACAATATCAATATGACAGGATGTGTACCAAGCATGTACTAAGTACTTCACATTCTTTATCATGTTTAATGTTCACAATAACAATTTTTATCACCTTTCTACAGATAAAAGCATTAAGCCCGAGAGATATTAAGAAATGAATCCACAATCACATAGTTATAAGGTCCTATAGCTGGGATTCAAACCCACTTATTCTGATCATAGCCAGGCTAAACTGTCATCTAAATGAGAAAGTTTAGCCAAAACCGGTTTGGCTCAGTGGATAGAGCGTCAGCCTGCGGACTGAAAGGTACCAGGTTCGATTCCGGTCAAGGGCATGTACTTGGGTTGCGGGCACATCCCCAGTGGGAGATGTGCAGGAGGCGGCTGATCGATGTTTCTCTCTCATCGATGTTTCTGGCTCTCTATCTCTCTCCCTTCCTCTCTGTGAAAAATCAATAAAATATATTTAAAAAATAATAAATAAATGAGAAAGTTTATAAGTATTCTTCAGAGTAAGTATGACTGTAGAATTATAGAAGTTTCTCAGGAAATTCTCGAGGGACTTCTAATTTTAAAACAATGTGGTATTTTTCTTGATTAACCACCCCTACCCCCCCCAAAAAAAAAATGGAAAGATAAATTCAAAACAAAATAAACCTAAGTATAGTTTCTTTCATGAGTGTTTGTTTTTTCTATTCCATAATCTAGAATTGAGAGGCAAAATCCAGCCTCATGACACACTTTCCTAAGGAATGGGGACACTAGGCTTTCTCATTTCCAATATGGTCACCATATGTTTAATTTTTAATGAAAATGTTTCTTCCAGTTAGCTAGGCCTAATGGCCAGAAGTCTAACAGCCAGAAATACCAATGGTTTGAACCTCTTTATTATAAAATGTAGGTTAACCAAAACTGGTTCAGGTGTTTTACTTCTGGTATTTTCTCATTTGAACCTTAGTCTCCTTTTCATTCCCCATAAGCACAGTTCCAGACTATTCTGAGTTCTGTGGAAAAGAGGTAACAAAAACATAGTTCAATGAGTTTTTGGTCAAGGGACTGAATTAATGAAGCTTGGTGTTTTGGGGGCCAAGTCTTAGCACATATCCCATTGTTCCTTCAAACTGTTTTTTTTTTTTTTTGGCTAAAAGAAATCTTACTCTGGAAACAGCCCCTCCACTGTTGTGAAATTTATAAGGCCCCGCCTAATCTAATTGGTCTGCCTCTGTCAAATCTGGATTGAATTAGACTGGGGGATCCAAAATTGTCTAAGGAGGATTACAGATATGCACACAGAAAAATACATGTTATGATTTTATATTACATACTACCTCATTTACAAGTAACAGGAATTATTCAAATGCAAAATAGTGAGTAATTGAAGTCTTATTCATTCATTAGGTTAGCTATTATGGAGAGGAAACATTTATTGAGCTATTTTTGTATGGTAAGCACTATGAAAGGTGCCTTAAATCTACCACTTTCCCTTTAATCTTATAGGAATGTGTTATATAAAGTGTTATCTCATTAATGAAAGTGAGGGGTAAGGCCCAAAAAGGTTTAAAGAAATGTGCCAAAGTATACATACCTAGTAAGTGTCAGTTTTATGGGTAGAATTGAAGTTAAAGAGTCCAAAGTCTCAGCTATCAGAATTGATGAAAAATGTTTCTGATGTTTGTAATAATCTTTTCTATAAGTATTATAGAGCCAATATCAGTATTTTCACTTGTGGAACTCTGTTCCACCCACCAATCTTCTATAAATTGACTATTTTGCCAATACAATAATTTTTTTTTGGAAAACAAGTATTTGAGTTATTTAAATTAATTAAGTGTAGATGCTATCATATCCTACAATAAGTAGACTTCTAAAATTATTTTTTTAATAAATAAGTGCAGCTGTTAATATAATATATATTAGGTCAGGATTAACTTTCTAATACTTAGATAAAATTAACATCTAATAAATATTAGTTATAAAATAGATTTATTCTTTTACTACAAAGGGTATTGTAATTCATAAAGTAGCATTTTACAAACTTGTTAAAGTTGCTGTTACATAAATATTTTCTAAATTTTCTTTTTGAAAAAGAAAGTATCCATTTCAGAAACTGTAAACCAGGCAAAGGATTGATGATTTCAACACATTTCTAGAAAAAAATATTAAGTGTATTGTTTGTGAGGACTCATTAATAAAAGAGAGATCACTGGAAGTCAAATGCCTTTATTAAAAATAAACAATATCACACCCTGGCCATTGTTTTCAGTGGTTAGAGCATCAGGCGGTGTAGAGAAGGGTCATATGTTCAATTCTTAGTCAAGGGCATGTACCTGGATTGCAGGTTCCATTCCTGACCCCAGTCAAAGCTGGTGTAGTAGGCAACCAATCCATGTGTCTTTCTCACATGGATGTTTCTCTCTCTCTCTCTCCCCTCCCCTCCCTTTCACTCTAAAATTCAATGGAAAAATATCATAGGTTGAGGGTGAGGATTAACTATAAACAAACAAACAAACAAACAATATCAAATGATCCTCATTGATGTTGGTGATTCTTAATCTTTCTCGATCTCTCCCAATTTCTGTTTTATTTCTGTTTCTTTCTCTCTCTCTCTCTCTCTCTCTCTCTCTCTTTTCAGTTTTAATCTCACTTTTTTTTCAGCCTAGAATTCAACAAAGTTTATCACGTTAACCTTGAAAACAGGAAGGATAGGGTTACATGACAGTGCTAGAGAAGAATGCTAAATGTTGATCCACATTTATCTAAAAAAGGGGACTTGGGTCTACAGTGTGCTGTAGTGGATATCTTCCTGCAACATCTTTATTGATGCTTTGTATGAAGATAAATTTGCTGCTACATAACTCTGAGAAAGTCAGGTTATGTCTTAGAAGATTCATAAAGATCTCAACAGGTTGGATTCTTGAACTGGAAAGGACAAGAGAAAATTTAATGGGGATAAATAGGATCAAATTGCCCAATATTAAATATGTCAATAGGAAGAGTTGGTTGGGGAAAAATGGATGGGTACAAATTATGATACTTAATTGCCTGCAGATTGCTGACAGATCCTCAGAGCAACAAAGACTGTAGTTGATCATATTGTCTATAGTAGAAACCCCTCTACTTATCAACATATCCTCCCAGATCTAAGATGTAAAGGCAAGAGTTGAAAGCTTAAATGCCCCAGAAGCAAAATGCACAGGAAATATAAACGAATGAAGTGTTCAAGAGTAAAAAACTTCTTCTTTCACTTCAGACACACTTAGAATTTTGAAGAAAAAGAAAATCTTCCCTTCCATATACAAGAATGGTTTCTTACTTTTTTTTATCACAAATCTCTCTCTACCATTTATGTTCCTACTTTTAACAAAGACAGATAAAATTAAATGTCTTTATTCCTAATTATCATTAGAAAATAGCACAAGTTCATTAACAGCAACAAATGACACTTGACATAATTATAATGTAAATGAGAGGCAATTGTGGGGATATTTTGAAACCGAAACATACAAGTCCTATCCAAAGGCAGTACTTGCTCTCGGCTTCAGATGGTTTGTGTCCTGCACTAATACAGGTCCAACATTGCCAGATACTTCACTTTTTCAAAAGAAACAGGACACCATAATTATTGTGTCAGATGTGCCGGGATTTAAATGTTGGCAATTCATTCAAGTGCTCATTAAATATTGTGTAGGCAAATATTGTGTGAGCCAAACAAAACACATCTGTAGCTGATGGAATATAGTGTACTACTTCTGCTTCAGAAGCCCACACTACTTTTATGCTTCTATATTTTCATTCTTCTGGTAGTTCCAGACGAGGCTGAAGGAATACCTTCTTTGTGAAGCCTTTCTTGAATCCCTGCAAGAGATGTATTTCACTCCTTTGTATCTTCATTATCTTCTAAATCAGTGATTCTCAACCTTCCTAATGCCATGACCCTTTAATACAGTTCCTCATGTTGTGGTGACCCCCAATTTCATTGTTACAAATTGAACATTATTAAAGCATAGAAATTAATCACAAAAACAATATGTAATTATATATGTGTTTTCCAATGGTCTTAGGCAACACCTGTGAAAGGGTCGTTCGACCCCCAAAGGGGTCATGACCCACAGGTTGAGACCCGCTGTTCTAAATAGAATTCTGCCATATCATCTATATATCTTTTTTTACTTATTTAATTTTCCTATTAAGCTGTAAGCTACGCTAGGCAATCTACTGTAGTGGGTTGAATAGTGTACCCCAAAAAATTATGTCATGCCCTAAACCCTAGATCCTATGTGACCTTATTTGGAAAAAGGGTCTTTGTAGATGTACTCAAATGAAGGATCTCCAGCTGAGATCCTCCTGGATTATCTAGGTGTACCCTAAATTCAATGCCACATGCCCTATTAAGAGACAGAGAGGAAAGGAAGCAGACAGAGGGGAAGGTCATGTGAAGACAGAATCAGAGATTAGAGAGATGCAGCCACAAGCCAAGGAAAGCTTGGAGCCACCAGAAGGTGGAAGGCGCAAGGCGGATCCTTCTCTGTACCCTTCAGAGAGAGTGCTGCTGGCACCAGTTTTGCAAACTGTGAAAGAAAATGTCTGATATTTTAAGTCACCTTCTTTTTGGTGATTTGGTCCTAAAACTCCAGGAAACTAATACAGAGACTATGCTTACATAAACCTGACACAAAGTCTGGCTTGTAGGTGGCGAAAGGGTCGTTCGACCCCCAAAGGGGTCGTGACCCACAGGTTGAGAACTGCTGTTCTAAATAGAATTCTGCCATATCATCTATACATCTTTTTTTACTTATTTAATCTTCCTATTAAGCTGTAAGCTACACTAGGCAATCTACTGTAGTGGGTTGAATAGTGTCCCCCAAAAAATTATGTCCATGCCCTAAACCCTAGATCCTATGTGACTTTATTTGGAAAAAAGGGTCTTTGTAGATGTACTTAAATGAAGGATCTCCAGCTGAGATCCTCCTGGATTATCTAGGTGTACCCTAAATTCAATGCCACATGCCCTATTAAGAGACAGAGAGGAAAGGAAGCAGACAGAGGGGAAGGTCATGTGAAGACAGAATCAGAGATTAGAGAGATGCAGCCACAAGCCAAGGAAAGCTTGGAGCCACCAGAAGGTGGAAGGCGCAAGGCGGATCCTTCTCTGTACCCTTCAGAGAGAGTGCTGCTGGCACCAGTTTTGCAAACTGTGAAAGAAAATGTCTGATATTTTAAGTCACCTTCTTTTTGGTGATTTGGTCCTAAAACTCCAGGAAACTAATACAGAGACTATGCTTACATAAACCTGACACAAAGTCTGGCTTGTAGGTGGCAGGTAGGAAATATATGTTAATTCTTTGAAATCAAAAGTATATGCTGTCACTCTTTAAGAGTTTCCTTTCACACTTCTTCACTGTAGTGAAATGAGAATCCATTTCTCAGAAATAAGGTTCTTTTCTTTATTTAAATTCTTTATTGTTTAAAGTATTACATAAGTCTCCTTTTCCCCTCATTGACCTCTCCCCTACTGCCCCCACCCCCCAGCATGTGCCCTCATCCCCCTACTGTTTGTGTCCATGGGTTATGCTTACATGCATGCATACAAGTCCTTTGGTTGATCTCTCTTTTTTTTTAATATACTTTATTGATTTTCTACAGAGAGGAAGGGAGAGGGACGGAGAGCCAGAAACATCGATGAGAAAGATTGATCAGCCGCCTCCTGCACGCCCCCCAGTGGGGACGTGCCCGCAACCAAGGCACATGCCCCCCGACCGGAATCGAACCCGGGACCCCTGAGTCCACAGGCCGATGCTCCATCCACCCAGCCAAACCGGTTCGGCCAGAAACCAATTTCTTATTCTTTATCCAGTATTACCTTGAATATTAAACACTAAAGATAAAATATCCTCTAAAATTCAATGCTTCTGTGACTCTGGTTCTATTTTTGTTCATCAGTTTATGTTGTTCATTATATTCCACAAATGAGTGAGATCATATGATATTTATCTTTCTCCGACTGGCTTACTTTGCTTAGCATAATGCTCGCCAGTTCCATCCATGCTGTTACAAATGGTAAGAATTCCTTCTTTTTTACCACAGCGTAATATTCCATGGTGTAGATATACCACCGTTTTTTAATCCACTCACCTGCTGATGGACACTTAGGCTGTTTCTGATTCTTAGCTATTGTAAATTGTGTTGCTATGTCTTATCGGAGATACTGTTCTTAAATGGATTTGTTAAGACTCAGTAATCAAGCCAGTAGCAGTTTATTAGTGTTAGAGATCTTTTTGTCCTAGTCCTCTCTGCAGAAGTACATAAAGTACAACTCTCTGTAGATAAGCAAAGAGAAACAGTTACTTACACCACATGGGATATTCTGGGCTACACCCACATGCATATAAAAGGTCATCTCTTTCCTAAAGAAGGTCATCATCCATCCTCACTAAAATTCAGAATAGCAGAGTGGATTCTAATAACTGTCATCTCTTGGATGATTATTGGCTTTGAGCATGTCTTCATATATCTCTTGATCTTCTATATGTCTTCTTTCGAGAAGTGTCTATTTAGGTCCTTTGCCCATTTTTTTTATTGGATTGTTTATCTTCCTTATTTTAAGTTGTATGAGTTCCCTATAAGTTTTGGAGATTAAACCCTTATCAGAGATAATGTTTTTAAATGGACTTGTAAGACTCAGTAATGAAGCCAGTAGTAGTTTATTAGTGTTAGAGATCTTTTTGTCCTAGTCCTCTCTGCAGAAGTACATAAAGTACAACTCTCTGTAGATAAGCAAAGAGAAACAGTTACTTACACCACATGGGATATTCTGGGCTACACCCACATGCATATAAAAGGTCATCTCTTTCCTAAAGAAGGTCATCATCCATCCTCACTAAAATTCAGAATAGCAGAGTGGATTCTAATAACTGAAGGCATGGACTTGAACCAAAAAGCTCTTTGCCCCTAGTCTATAAGACCTTGAGTTAATTATCTAACTTCCCTGCGGGAGTGTGTGTGTTGGGGAAGGGAAACAATAAACACTGTAAGTATTAAAATTAAATAGGTTAAAGTTCCTCTCTGAGTATGTAGACTGAGAGGGACTAAAAAAAAAAGTGTCACTTGCCTTCTACAGATTTCCAGTATGCTGTTTTCTCTCCATTGAAGTATTAAAGGTTGTGAAAATGTGCTCACTGCGACTACTGGTTTGAATTTAAGGATATTAAGTTGGATTTCCTATTCTTAAATGAAATCCAGATTTGCCTTTATAATTCCTGAAAAGCTGTTTGGGGGATGGGCAGTGTGAGGAGCTGGGGCTTTTAGCACCACTAGGACCTTTCACACCCTTCTTTGATTGTTAGTTAATGCTTCTAATCAGCATTAGGATTCATATTGAGAAGATCCCAAAGATGAAATCATGCAACCACAGCTAGTTTCAGGTGTACAACAAAGTGATTGGACATTATATCACCATGAAGTGATCACCCCAATTAAGTCTAGTACCCATCTGACACCAAACAGTTATTACAATATTACTGACAGTAATTTTTATTGATCATTGGTACTCAATTTGGAATGATTTTAAATCCCAGATGACATTTGGCAACATCTGGAGACATTTGTGGTTGTTCACAAATGAGGGAGGGAGAATGTTCCTGGCAGCTAGGGAGCAGAGGCCAGGGATGCTGATGGACATCCTGTAATGCAGAGGACAGCGCCCAAGACAAAGTATTATTTAGCGCAAAATGTGAATAGTGGAGAAAACATAGAATAGAAAAACATAAGAGTAGTGTCTGGAAAGAAAAGCTTATTTAAATTTGGGGTTGAAGTAGATGTTAAGGGGTAGACACATGCCGGGAAATAGAGACAAAGAGATAAAAGTAAAATTTTGTGATGAGAAGTAGTGATATGTATCTTCTAAGTAATAAGCAACCCAAATATGGCAAGATTTTGGAATCAGTGGAAGGTAAGAAAAGAGGCAGCTATTTGATTTGACCTGATACCAGGGATGATAAAAGCACTGAATTTTGGTCACTGAGCATATCAGTCCTTGTCAACTAGGAGATGCACTGGTACAGATGGAGATGAACATAGAAGGAAGCAAGAGGAAGGAGGAGAAACTTGCTAATATCCTTATCTAGCATATCAAATAAAGAGATATTACCTATATTTATAAAACAATTGATAGAGGTTTGAGACTGTCATTTAAAGGTAATCATTTTAACTGTCAGATATCATTTTAACTATGAGAAGTTTAGAGAGAATGGGGAGATGGAAGATGGAGTTAATTCTACCCTTTTTGGAACTGGAAGTTGAGGCAACATATTGTTGTTAATCAAAAAAGGTCAGTAAGGATATCATTTAGCATGATGAAGGAAACTTTAGAAGAACAAACAAAAAATTGTTGAGAATGATTATAGGTAAGAAATGGGATGTTGGATGTTGGGTGTATGGTGTTGTGATGGTGGTAGGGGGTTAGATAGGAGGTTATTGCTTTTTATCCGAGGCCCTTCCATACAATTTCTTTTCTTTCTTTTTTTTTTTTTTTTAGCATTTTCAAGGGTTATTTTGCTTATTTTCATTAAAGAATTAGTGGAAATTTTATAAATTTAGCTGAAAAGATTAAAAAAAACTTTGGACATAATATTCTATCAGCTGTCTTGGATATGCCAACCATCTTAAATAGCCTCTACAGCTATTCACAATTACTACTTGTTTTACCCAATAGCTGACTTTACACTTAGTGTTTATGTAGTGTTTCATATAGGTAACATGTTTTTTCACATTTATAATTTCTATATATTTTTAACGACATTGGGAAATTTGGCTCAAGCTCTTGAAAAATAGACCCTGGGTCAGATTTCTATTTCGGAAGTTTGTTGGAGAGCACTAGGGATCAGCACCAGGTGGGAGTAAGGAAGTAGGATCGGGCAGGAGAGTATGGCAGCAAATTCTACAGGGAGTTTTTGAGCAGAGATGGCCACTTAGAGTTGTCCCAGAGGCAAGGGGGCCTGGCTGAATTCTCCCATGGTGACAAGAATTGTCAGAGGCTTGGTCATGGGTGAACAGGCTTCATGCAGCACAGTACAGTTCCCCAGCAAAAGTCCACTGAGAGCTGTAAGCCACCAAATCTCCAGCAATTGGGCAAATCATTACTGTAACCCTGAAGACAGAATATTGGAGCAGTGTACTAGTATCTATCGGTGTAGCCACTAAGATCTCCATTTTATAGACATGAAAATGGAAGGTCCCTTTATGATTTTAGCCATGCTGACCTCCTCTCACCAACATGTCATCTCAAAATGCACATTTTGTACTAGTCATCTGGTCATGTCAATATCCCTTTACTCCTGATTAGGCAGGCCCTGCTTTCTGCTTGTGCCTTTGAGTATGCTCTTTTCTATCTGAGATGTCATTTTCTCTTTTACTCTACAAGACTATTTCCTTTACTCCTGATTAGGTAGGCCCTGCTTTCTGTTTGTGCCTTTGAGTATGCTATCTTTTCCATCTGAGATGTCATTTTCTCTTTTACTCTACAAGACTACCTGTAGATAATCCTGCAACTATCTTAGGAAAGGCACCCATTAGTTTTGGTATCTTTCACGTAGCATTTGTGAAATGCTGTACACTCCACTGTGAAAGATCTCATCAAACTGTAGCATAATGTATTTTTAATGTTTTTATTTTGGTCTCTCTTTCACTAGACTTTGAAGCCCTGAAACGCTGAGATTTCGCATCTTGGCTATTATTGTTTCCCACGTACCAACTTCACTATTTTATCTGTAGTAAATGCTCAATGAACACAAATTGCAAATTTCTTGAAGACAAATAGAAGGCTTGTTTTAAATTTCAAATTGGATGATTTCTATTTCATATTTTAATTTTGGGATCTCAGATGAGTCCTTGTGTCTTTGTTTCAAGGTTTGTCCTACCTGCCCTGAGAGGTCAGGTATGAAAAACAAAATACTATTCAGATAACGATGTACATGAACTTCACAAGCCAAGGTATCATAGACACAGTATGTTCTTCTATTATGATTGTGCCACCACCAATTACCAACTGGATCTCAGGAAATATCAGTTTCATCACTATAAAAACTGTTGGTTTCCAACCACAAGCTTATATTCACCTCTTTTAACCCATGTCCATGACTCACTAAGCAGTGAGTTAAGCCATTTTCTTAATAGGCTGAGTACCAAAACAAAACTACTGCAATTGAATCTTTATTTTCAAATATAGTGTCTATACGCATCCACATGATCATTACTTTTAGAATATTATCCTTGACAATTAAAGAAATTTTCCTCTAAGGTTACTTCTTGACATCTGACTCATGACCAAACTAAAATTTTAAGTAGCAGGAAAATATGCCTCATTTCCTTGTGTGTGTCTCAGGTTCTTTAAATTTATTATTTCATTTTTTTTTTGAGGTTATCTGTCAGAACCCAGGAAAATACTTTCCTCCTGAATCTCCACTAGGAAAAACAATCCCTGGATTTATCATCAATGCATTTACATGCCTCTGTGGTTCTTTCCTATTACTAGAGGGGTATAGACCATCAGTAAAAGAAATTGGCATCCAAAAGTTTATCTCATGAAAAATATATAGAGATCCTCAAATGTGAGCTACTAACATCATAAAGTATTCGGACTAAACTAGCCTTAGTGTATAATCCTTGAAAGCCTAAACTTTAACATCTGTCATTCTTTAACTAAAACATGAAAATTATTTTTCACTTGAGAGAATTTAGAAGACAGATACTGCCTGACATGAAAATGTCTGAAGTGATGGTTCGGTAGCTCCTTTGGAGAGCTTTGTAAAAGTTTCTGTGATAATCTGAAATTACAAACCTTTTCTAGAAAATTTATGTGTTAAAAATAAACAGAAAATGAAAAAAAGATTTATGGCAAATAACAGGCCTACAGCTGATAATAATTATGACTAATAAGCTTGTGATAATAGAAAGAAATTAAAAATTTAATCAGGAAACTGGAATCTATAAAAAATAAAGCTGAATTCTAGATATGAAAAATAAAATAACTACAATTAAATTCATGATTGAGCAGCTTTTTTTCAGCTGAAGAAAAGGCTAAAGATTAGTGAACTGGAAGATAGGTCAGTAAAAAATTAAAAAAAATAAAAAACAACAGCCCTGGCCAGTGTTTCTCAGTGGTTAGAGTGTCACCCCATGGACCAAAGAGTTGTGGGTTTGATTCCTGGTCAAGGTCCCGTATCTTGGTTGTGGGTTCTATCCCTGGCTCCAGTTGGAGGTGTGTACAGGAGGCATTCTGGGAAGCCTTCACATTTTCAGCAAGGAGCATGTCGTATTAGGAATTAGTGAAAAGACAAAGAAACGAAAGGCAGCAGGATCAAACACTTTATGATAAATGTCACTCTATAGAATCATGTGGTTAAAACATAAACATGACCTTAAATTTTCTCCAAAAATATTCTTTATTATACAAAGTTTTTGGCACTGTGAATTCAGGAGATGCCTCTGCTATAATTATTTAAAGAATTACTGGGAATCTCAATTCTGTATGCAATGAATTCTTTCTTCTTTGCCTCAGGCAACTCTAAGCTGAGCCAAAAGGAAGACCTTAGTCTAAGGCAAGTGGATGGTGTCACAATTTTTGGCTTAAATATATCTGGGCAACTTACTTAACCTCAAATGTCTCCTTTATCAATTAGGGAGACTATACCATTTTTATACGGTATAGTTTTATTAACAATACTATGAAGTAGGTGTCAATGTTCTCACTATTTTATAGATGAAGAAATGGAATCTCAGAGCAATCACCCAAGTTGCCAAGATTGCGCAGCCAGTAATTGATGGAGCGCCAGAAAATAAGTCCTTCCCTTAGAACTCAGTTCATCCTGTTTCCGTGACTTCATGCTGTCACTCAGCTCATACCATGTTCACAGGTTTTCTCTAAGTAGTCAAATCTTCACTGATGTTTATAAGAAAGTATAAGATTACATATGCATATTATATGTAATCATGTGTACATAATACATA
>NW_005371541.1:2078467-2079529 GCF_000412655.1 Myotis brandtii
AATCAGTATTCACAGAACTTAACAGATAGCTAGATTCTTAAACATATGCAAATTATTATTCAGTTGATTATGGAATCTATCCAGAAAGTGGTAGTTATACCATCTTTATAATTAATATCAGTCTGCCTACACCGAATAAAATTAAGTTTGTCCTCTAATTTTCCTTGCAGTGCTATCACTAAGGAAGTTAAATCATGTCAACGGTAGGTTCTGTCACATTCTCTATGGCATGGGGTTGATGGAAGCATCTGGTCTTTCGGGGGGGTTCACTGGACTTGGGGAAGATCAATATTAAAATATCACGGCATAATATTTTAAGTGCTACTAATGACAATAATATGATTTTTGTGGAATTCACTGAATGGTTTTAACAAACACATTATTTTGTAAGCTTTCCTCACTTTATTACAAGATGGGTAAAGATTTATAAAAATATTCTTAAACTACATGAAATAATTGTTCAGAAAGCAAGCCAAAAAAGGTCTTGCTATTAGAATCAAAATGTGCCTTTGAGAAAAAGTTTTTAAGGTTAAAACAAACCCTGTTTTTTTTATTACTCTGTGGTGGCACCGTGGTAGGACTTCTGTTGTAGTGCTATAGTGGGACTCACACACTGATTTTCAAGCTGGGCAGACAGGCAGTGGGACCTGTTTTTCACAGTCACTGTCAGCACACTTTTCATACCAGTTGTAAACCTTGAAAGAAGGTTTAAAAATCTACACTAATAAAAGAGAAACATGGTAATTGGCGTACGACCGCTACCCTTTTCATTGGCTAATCAGTGAGTATATGCAAATTAACTGTCAGCCAAGATGGCGGCCGGCAGCCAGGCACTGAAGCGAGCACGAGGCTTGCTTGCTGCAGACTCCAACGTTCCCCGCCTAACTTGCCAGCCTCTCAGTTGCAACTCTAAGCAACTATATACTATGTTGCAAATAAGAAGCTAAACAAAACCCCAGAAAAGGGCTTCCATTCAGCCGGGCTCGGACCGCAACATTGTATCTATGTTTTCAGCAGCAAGGCCTCAAAGCTAAAACTGGCCCAGAAAAAAAAAAAAAAAAA
>NW_005371541.1:2080141-2085648 GCF_000412655.1 Myotis brandtii
CCCCAACCTCCTGATCAGCCCTGCTCTGTGCCTGATAGGGGGGAGCTCCCCAACCCCCTGATTGGCCCTGCTCTGTGCGTGACAGGGGGTGGCGCCGCAACCTCCCCATCGACCCTGCCTTGAGTGTGACAGGGGGCGGTGCCCCAACCCCCCAATCGGCCCTACCCTGAGCGTGACTGAGGGTGGCATCGCAACCTCCCGATCCGCCCTGCTCTGTGCATGACGGGGCGGCGCCCCAACTCCCCAATCGGCCCTGCTCTGAGCCTGACCAGGGGCTGCACTTAGGGATTGGGCCTGCCCTCTGCCACCCGGGAGCAGGCCTAAGCCAGCAGGTCGTTATCTCCCGAGGGGTCCCAGACTGCGAGAGGGCACAGGCCGGGCTGGGGGACCCCCCTCCCCCTGCCCCCCGAGTGCACAAATTTTTGTGCACCGGGCCTCTAGTATATAATAAAAAACAAACTACACTGAGGTAAAAGTGGGTCTTCAAAAATCCCAAACTTGAATGAAGTGGATCAACTTGAAATCCAATGTGTTCTAAAACTAAAACCTTCCATTCCCTTAGAATGAGTTTACGATCAGCAACATCCTAAAAATCAGAGGTTGACAATGGTCAGCAAAACAATCATTGATCTATGGAATTTATACACTGAGCATCTGAGAGGCCCCACAAATTACAACTTTGTGGTCTTTTCATAAACCTAATCTTTTGTATTTGGCTGAATAAATGGCACCTCCATATACCAGGTCCTAATTCTTGGAAACTATAGTTATTACGTAATAAGGAAAAAAAGGGGTCTTTACAGATGTGATTAAGGTAAGAATCTGGAGAGATGGGGGCTGTCCTGCATGTTCCCTGTAGGCAGTGATGAGAGAGGCAGAGGGAGATTTGATACCCAGAGAGGACACATATACAGCACACGCACCTAATAAAGAAGGCCTTGTGAAGATGGAGGCAGAATGATGAGAGAATAAAATTCAATTGTTTTAAATCACTTGGTTTGTGGCTGGTTGTTGTTGCAGCCAAAGAAAATGAACGTACCTGTTTTCACTTTGATTTCTTTTAGCTGTAAATGACATTTATTTTGTAGACTTGTTAAGAGAATGAGGAGTTAACTCGTATAATGCATGCAGAATAAGGCTCTGCACTTAGTAAGCACGAAGCAAAGGTCTGTGGGATCTCCTGTTCTGTCTCTGTCTGTATTAGACACAGCTGTACCACAACTATACCTACTCATATCATCTAGCTATACTACCTGGCATTTTCAGTTATTATCCATTTTTATTCTACATTTCAGGGTAAGATTCTGAATTTAAAAAAACAACACTATTAAAATGGGAAAAATATATTTCCTCCAAATGACTTTAAACAAACAAAAAATATCTCAAAACCATGAAGTTTATGTTATTCAAAGCCTTTATTAATTGTTCTATGTATAATGCTATAAAAGAAGAAATAACATGACACAAATTTACTTTTATATTTGTCAATGAAAAAGATAGCTTGGAAGGACAAAGACATCTTACCAGTAAATGTGCTAATTTTCTCTGCGATCCACTGTCTAATTGTTAACTTGATAGTCATCTTTAGTAGCATTTACTTCCCAATTTAAAAAAAAAGCAAAAATTTAACTGTAGAGTATGGTATTTGGCCAGAAAGAAAGGATTTGCATTATTGCTTTTATCCTGGCGCACATATAGCTTTGAGGCAAATCACTGGATTAACAGGTAGAATGAAGGCCTTTCCTCTTTGGCTTTCTCCTCTGGCAAACTGTGGTGTTGGGGGTTATATTTTTGGAATTTAGTGTTTTTATTCCATAGCACCCATAAAACTTTTAACTGGATGACGTTAGACGGACATTCTTTCTCCTGTTTGAAACTTCTATCAAACAATCTATTTAGCTTACGGTGTCCTTCCTTATGGTATAACCATTCATTTCTAATGCGTGCACTCAACTGTAAGCTCCTTGGGGATAGAGGCCATATCTCAGCATCTGTGCATCTACCCTTCTCTTCATTAGCCAAGACTGCCCCACTGACTTCCTGAACTCCTGAACTCACGGAATGCCTAGCATAGTACTGGCACACCAGCATACTCACCCATAAGTCCACGCACAGCCTGCTTCCTGTCCTTGACGATGAGAGTGAATGCTTGAACAAATGAATAAAAAGATTAGACAAAATAATCCAGAAGTTCCCTTTGAATTCCAGCTCTCTTAGATTCTTAACCAGTTTAGATCTTTTGTACTTCCCACTAGCTTTCTCTACTTGGCCATTAGTGTATTTAGGGCTATCCTATGTAAAATAGGTGGTGAGGTAAGCTAACTTATGGCCAAGATAATTAGTGGCATTTTGCAAATAAATAAATCAATCAATAAATAAATTGGGAGCACTCATGTGTTGAGTTGCTTGCTTTATGGACTACACTAACACCAATTTCCTGAATTTTCAGGGGAGCATGAGAAGCAAAACACTTCTAAGAACCCTTGTGGTATTAGACAGTGGTCTGGAAAGCCCAGGACTGTCCTTTCTAAGTTTACTTCTCAGTTTTTTTTTTGCGCTCATACTATTAATATTTGCCAACAGACTACTCTTTTGAGGGTCACATGTCTATAATTGTTATCTCCTGTTTACTTGACCTGATTCTATCAGTTTATTGATGATCATCACTTCCTTCCCTAGGGTCTTATGTGCCCAACAATACGTAGGCACACAAGAAATATTTCTGGAATATGCGAATGAAGGAAAGACTTACTACACTCTAAAATTAAAGGTAGTTCCTTTAATACTCCCCAGTGTGGCTCTGTTGGTTAGAGAGTCGTCCCACACACTGATAGGTTGTGGGTTTGATTCCTGGTCAGGGTGCATGGGGGAGTCAGCCAATTGATTTTTTTCTCTCTCTCCCTCCCTCCCTCTCTCTTAAAAAAATGTTGTTCTCTTTATTCCTTCTAGAGAATTTGGTATTTGTGTGTGTATGGGGACAATGTAGAAGCTAAGTTTAATTTAGGTGAGTTTATTACTAATGCCTTTAATGATTGTTTTTATTGGATTCTCTGCACAAATAAATCCTGCCCACATAGTTAAGTTGACTCCTGAAACCTTAAGGAGCTATGATCCTCATATATCGTCAGTTTTTATAAAAGGCTTTGTGAAAAAGAATATCGCATGCCCCTGTGTAGATTCAAAGTCCCATCTCAAGAAGTATAGTGCACATTCCCCTTCAAAACTGAGCTAAAGCAGATAAAAACAAACTCTAGCATGACTCAGAATGTGCATTTCAATAAGAGAAAGCTCTGCAAACTAAGGCTAAAATCTTGCATGTAGGGAGGAACATGGAATATAGTCCAAAGCGGGTTTTAAAAATTTAATGTCAGTATAAGAAAAGTAGGAATATAAAGGAGATAATAATGTGTATATTTTCATCATTCAACCAAACATCATTTACCATGAGAAAGCAATGTACGAAGTACCTATTTTGTCCTACTCTTCTAATTTATTAAATTTTTAGAGTACCTAGAGTTTAACAGAAGTTAGTTTTATATTCTTATGGAACTACTAGAGGCCTGATGCATGAAATACGTGTGCATGTAGGGTCCCTAGGCCTGGCTGGAAATCAGGGCTGATCTTTGGGGCAACCAGCGGGGCAATCGCCCCCCTCCCCCTGCTGGCACCCACCTTGGCCGGCCTAGGGCCTGCGGGCTGGGGGCAGCTCCTGCATTGAGTGTCTGCCCCCTGATGGTCAGTGAGTATCATAGCAACTGGTCCTTCCACTGGTAGTTCTGCTGTTCGGGGTACATAACTCACACTTTTTAGTATTTGCTTAAAATTTTCTAATCTATAAATGTGTACAAATATCTACACTTCTGGATTTTTTTGAAGAATGATATAAAATAATATAAATTAAAGCTTTGAAAAAGGCCAGACATACAATAATTAGTCAGTGAAGCTCATTGTTATAGGTTTTACAGTTTGCTCTGATTTTTTTTCCTTATCTTTTCCCATGCCCACATACATTTAGTCATTGTAATCATGGTTTATATGTGTCCTTGATGTCTTTATTTGTTATTTTTCATTTATCATTTCACAGTAGACAGTAGATCATTTATCCTTTTGACATAGTCTTACAACTGATCATACTTACTCATTTCCAATACTATCTCTAGCAAACGTGACCCCTTGATGGACATGCAGACTCTCTGAAGCAGGTCTTTAGAAATGACTTCTTCAATAAGGGGCACTAACCCTTGACTAGAAATAGCTATGTGTTCTTTCCATCTGCACTTGAACAGGAAGTTGTGGCCTCCTTTTTCACTGATGTGGATTTTACCATCATTATCCAGGCCCCTAACCTGAGGTCTTGATTACTATAATACTCTTGACTTTGGGCTACTTTTGAGCTTTGGCTGGTGAGGAATGCAGCAATCTATTTGCTTGTGGGTAGCCACTGCAGGAAGCATATTGCACCCCTGTTCCATCGTAAAACACAATGCAACTGCACTTTAATGAAGCCACAGCAAGGCTGAGTATATTTGAGGGATCACTTGAATATTTAATAAGTCTAAATGGAAAGGAGATTTGTGCTTTTTTTTCCCCTTCTGTTTCTATTTTTCTATCCTGGTTGAACAAAAGACATGTAATGAAAACATCTCAGCAGAATGTTACAATTTCTAACACCATAGGCCTTATGGGGCAGGAAAGTTAGGTTCACAGCAGGGCTTAAAGGCTCCTGTGTTCAAGCTCAGTGCAAAGGGTTGTTAAGAAGCCATGCCAGGCCACCATAAAAGAACACACATTCCTGCCTCCAGGTGATGAAAACTTCTTCATGGAGAGTGATCAGCAGTGGGGAAAGGGAGCTAACTTGCCACATAAACAGGCAAAAAAAAAAAAAAAAAAAAAAAGCCAAAGTCATATCATGACATTATCAAAGGCATCTGGCATGCAAGACTTAAGAACAAATATTCATAGTAGTATTTACATAAAGGGAAAGAATAAACAATTACCTAATTGTAGGCACCCGCTAGACCTACCAACACATACGGAATATATACGCTGTTTGTCAGTTTCCATACAATACAAACATACACACACAGCACATACACATGAATACTTATGTCTCTCAATTGACAGACATCCCATTTCTCCTTTTAAGATATGAGCTTTGCTATTGTATTATCCAAGTGTATTACTTCTCTAGAAACATCTCACCAAATCTTATTTCCTAATTATATATATACTAGATGCCCCAGTGCATGAAATTCGTGCACTGGGGCAGGAGAGTGTCCCTCAGCCCAGCCTGAACCTCCTCTAATATGGGACCCCTCGATGGATGCCCAACTGCTGATTTAGGACCAATCCCACAGGCCCGATCTCACAATCCGGGACTTCTGGCTCTCAACCGCTCACCTGCCTGCCTGCCTAATTGCCCCTAATTGCTTCTGCCTGCCAGCCTGATCACCCCCTAACCACTCCCCTGCCAGCCTGATTGACACCTAACTACTCCACTGCTGACC
>NW_005371541.1:2085832-2088835 GCF_000412655.1 Myotis brandtii
CCCCCAACTGCCCTCCCCTGCTGGCCCGGTCGCCCCTAACTGCCCTCCCCTGCCGGCATCTTGTGGTGGCCATCTTGTGACCACATGGGGGTGGCCATCTCATGTGAGGGTATGGCGCTCAATTTGCATATAACCTCTTTATTATATAGGATTGTTTTCTTATAAAATGGGAATATCATGATTATATCAGCTACCTAGTTTCTGAATGTTTTGTTTTGTTGTTTATAGTCAGTGATGGTCTGCTGTTATTTGTAACTATAGACCTAAGATGAAATGTGTGGAATGAAGGCCTCCCCTGATCATTAAGTTCCAAGGACAACTTTTACTGAATTTAGTCCACTAGCAAAAACCTGTGGGCAGGGAATTCTAATAATAGTTATGTTCACAGACTGCTTCCATGAAGACTGACAGAAAATGCCGGGAATGGAGGATTAGGATTAGAGTCTTAGCTCAGCCACTGGTTGGCTACAAAGCTTGAGGCCTGAGGCATAATTCCACAGTGGTTAACCAATGGTTTTGGTGTCAGACTTACCACAAATTCCGGCTTTCTTTCTTACTAGCTGTGAAACTTTGAACACATTACATAATGAAATCTCCATTTTCTTGCCATTAGAGTGGTGTTATTCATTGTACCTGTCTCAGAGGTTTTCTGTGTCTAATCAATAAGTTAATTTTATCCATGGTCTACACTAAGTACTCAGTCATTTTAGTTAACATTGTTCATATTATTGAGTGTGACATGAGAAGGGTGTCTTCTCTTACTTCCCAGGCTCCTACAATGTCAATATTGGACTCAAGAGATCAGGAAAATAAAATTGGGTTTACCATTTGAAATTATTTGAGTGATTGATGTCATTAAGTCATTCATTTCTATTTTTTTATTTATTCATTAATTCAGCCATTCATTGATTCAACCAGTGATTATTGAGTGCCTACCATAGGCTGGACATTATGCAAAGAACTAATGACCTAAATATAAATAAAGCAGTGTCTCTGTTAGTAGAAAGCAGGTCTATGACCTACGGAAAGATCCATAGGGGAACATGAATTACAATCATGCATTTTGATGAAAAAACACACCTACCTTGGCCTTGGGAGTGGTTGAAGAAATCTATGAGGAAGTCTTAAAAAGGAGGTGGAACCTCATCTAAATTTCAGATGAAAAACATGTCATGACTAAAGAGGCATTAGAAGTTAACTAGCCCACAAAACTTATTTTGATGGGTTGAGGCTAAGAGAGGCTGTATGACATGGCCACAGAGCCGAAGGCCTAGGAAACCAGAACTCCTTCAGATGCAGATCTTTTGCATAAAATCTTGTTTTCCAAGCCACACACTGTGCTGTTGTACATAGATTCCAGGTTAGGAATTGGGCCATGACCTTCAAACTTACATTCTGGAAAACAAGGCCACTAAGTCTGGGAGCCAGCGCATCTGGGGAATGTTGAAAACCCTATAATTTCCACCCATCCCTATACCAATATTTCCCTTTCATTTGATAGTAAGGTGGCAATTAAAATAAAGTGCAATGCAGTGTACAAGAAGAGGGCAAAGGCAAAACATGAGAGACTCTCAATGAAAAAGGGAGGAAGCATCTGGTCAAGGTAATTAGCTTCTCTCTGTTAAAGTGCAGGCACATAATTGACAGTTGCATATACTAATCTGTATATTTCTGACTTTCATAAGAAACTCACCTAATAGCTAGCCCTGACTTTCAATAAAAGTGTCAGAAAGATTATAGGTCATTGTACCTGCCCTACTTTAACTTGGACAATTTATTCAGCTTTGCTTTATATCAAGCCAAACAATTCTCCAGTTTTCGGTAGATACTGACAAGGCATTCCACAAATTTAACTTACTTCAAACCCTGTCTACCTGGAGATAGTCAGATCCTATAACTTAAGGTCTCAGCCCCACAAAGCTTCCCCTACTTAGATGCAAATTGCAAGTCCAGATTGTTATCTGTCCTCATGATTGGCTATAAATTGAAGGTTCACATGACACCCTCCTTGGATTCCATTAATTTCCTAGAGTTGGTTACAGTACTCCGAAACCAGATTACTGCTTTGTTACAAAGGATATTAAGTGATACAAATGAAAAGCCAGATGAAGAGATACATAGATGAGGTTGGAAGGGTTCCAATCACCAGAGCTTCTGTCCTGGTGAGTTTGGGTGTGCCACCCTCTTGACATGTGGATGAATCTGGTTTACCAACCTGGAAGCTTATGAAATACTGATATTTGAGAGTTTTTATAGAGCTTAATGCCACCGTCTCCTCATTCTCCTTCCCAGAGCTTGGTGAGTGGCGCTGAAAGTACCAACGTTTTATTTTAACTTATTGACTTGAGAGAGAGAGAGAGAGAGAGAGAGAGAGAAAGAGAAACATCGCCTCCATTTGTTGTTCCACTTATTTATGCCTTCATTGGTTGATTCTTTGTAGATGCCCTGACCAGGGACCAAACTGGAAACATTGTTGTATTTGGATGCCATTTTAACAACCAACCCATCCAGGGCCTGAAAGTCCAAACCTTCTAATCACTAGTCTTTCTGGTGACCACCCGATCTAGAGACTGTCTAGGAACCCCACCATAAATCACCTCATTAGCATAAGCTCAAAAGGCACGCCTAATGAATGGCAAAGAGCACTCCTATCACTTTGGAAATTCCAAAGGTTTGAGGAGCTTTGTGCCAGGATCAAATATTTCTTATTATAACATAGTGCTAGGTCCATAGAAGCTAACCTCCTTATTTTCAGTTCCTAAAGACCACTGAAACCATCTTTCTTTTCTTTTCTTTTCTTTTCTTTTCTTTCCGCTAGGTCCATAGAAGCTAACCTTATTTCCAGTTCCTAAAGACCACTGAAACCACCTTTCTTTCTTTCTTTCTTTCTTTCTTTCTTTCTTTCTTTCTTTCTTTCTTTCTTTCTTTCTTTCTTTCCTTCCTTCCT
Organism: Myotis brandtii; assembly: GCF_000412655.1. NCBI lineage: Eukaryota > Metazoa > Chordata > Mammalia > Chiroptera > Vespertilionidae > Myotis > Myotis brandtii. The sequence goes on from NW_005371541.1 coordinate 2,088,780, forward strand.
TCCTTCCTTCCTTCCTTCCTTCCTTCCTTCCTTCCTTCCTTCCTTCCTTCCTTCCT
>NW_005371541.1:2089895-2111006 GCF_000412655.1 Myotis brandtii
ACTGCAGTCATCCTAAGGAAGCCCAGTTGAAAATGCAAACTCCAAGTCAATGCTAGTAGGACAGAATGTTCATATCAACTCATTACTAAGTACTTTAAATATTCACTTGGATATTACTTTCTACTTGACAAAAATTATTTTTTAATTAAGTGGTTTTTAATGATCAGAGAAGGGTCTTGGGGATCCATACCACTTTAAAAAACATTAATATCCTTAGAAATGGAGAGAAAATACCAAAATGTTATGCATTCAGTTCCAGAGGCAGCTGTGCTCAAAATAAACTTCAAAGTTTGCAAGAGTTTTGCTACTTAATGTCTTAAAACTGCTCTCCTCGTGAGGCTTATATTGTACAAGGTGGGCTGCTTTATCTCTTCGGGTAAGAGGGGAAGAAGAAAGACTGTAAAGGGAAGGACCATGGGCATTGAGATTTCAGAATGTTAATAGCTTCATAGACACCAGAATCAGGCTTTAAGAGCCAAAATATGAAAGATACTATAGAGATTAACGCAGACAAGTTAAGAGACAGGAGGTCCCAGCATTACTTAATGAGAGGCAATCTCAGAGACAAGTGCATTACCTCGCAGAGTCAGAAAGGCAGCATTTTGATTCTGGTTTTTCACTCATTGTGTAATTTTTAACAAGTTATTCAAACTTTCTAACCCTCACCTGTCTTTTTTCCCCTCAATAAATAAAGTAATTCTGTAATAAATATTTATGGGGTGACCTCCAACCCACAATGATACCGTTTCTCCTAGAGCTGCTCATGTCTGTTTGGTTGGTTGTTTTTCTGGGATGAAAGATATATGACAACAATTGTAGTTGATTTTCCACTACTCCAGATAACCTTTAAGAAATGAATCCTTTGCATGTCCATTATGTTCATGAAAGCTACCATTAATTGAATTGTGGATCGAGCCCACAACCTGGGCATGTGCCCTGACTGGGATTTGAACCATAACTTCCTGGTTCATAGGTCAACTGCTCAACCACTGAGCCATGCTGGCCTGGCACTACCTATCATTTTAAAGAAACTTCTCATAACAAAATTTTCCTTAGATCTTGTTATTCCTCCATTATTTCAAGCTATATGGAATATATTTAAGTCCTATTAGTCCTATTGAAAAGACACCTTAATTTTAGTAGAATATGACTTACTTCTTATCCCTGATGCCCCTCCCCCCAAAAAAGAAAATTGGCTTTAGTAAGATTCCAGAATACAGATTAGACAATATTTCAACAGATTTTAATTGAAAAGTTTATACCCAATTTTTAAACAATAAGTTTCATTTACCCTTTGGGATGATAGTCTTCAGCCTGCTTTAGCAGACAGATGGTTCCAACACCTAAGTCCAGCTTCATGTCCCAGGTGATGTAGGTCAAATTTCATAACCTCTCCAGGTGTCAATTCTATCTATAATAATAAAAGCTTAATATGCTAATTAAACCAGATGTCCTTTAGGACAAAGCCAGGGCTGCAAGGGAAGCCCGGGTCCCGGGTGCCAGAGCAAAGCTGGTGCCGGCAGCCAAGGGAAGGAAGGCCTACTCTTGCACGAATTTTGTACATCAGGCCTCTAGTCAACTATAAATCAGTGAAAGTTAATATAATGACTGCCATGTTTCACTTTGTATCCTGATTCTATTCATTTGATATTGGCTCTCTGTACCATTGGGTTTTGAAAGATTTTGAGCTTTGTCTAGATTCAGAAGCAAAAAAAAATTCTGACATGATTAATAGTAAGACACAGTAGAGAAGAGTGGCTGTATAAGAGCAAGTCATTTGTAGAATATTTCTGTTTTATTTCAGGTAGGTGAATTGCTATAACAGACTCCAAAATGTGTTCTGGTTGAAACACAGTAGAAGTTTCTTAGTCTCATGACAGTGTGAGGCAAGGGAACCTGCTGGTGAGTCAGGCCCTCCCATGCAGTCACTCAGGGACACAGCCTTGTGACCTTGATTTCAGTTAGAGGAAGTGGATAGAGAAAAGGGGAACGTTTTATGATCTGGTCTGAAAATGTCATCCATTGCTCCTACGTGCCTTCTTCTGTCTAGGTTTCATTTCACCTAGCCACTTCTAACTGAAAAGGAGGCTGGGTTTGTAGTTTATCTGTGCTTAGAAAGAAAACAAAGATATGAATTTGGTGATAAGGTGTCTCTTCCACAATAACTAAAATACCTTTTCAATTCTAATATTACCACATGCTCATTTATCAATTATTTTACACAGTTGTCACCGCCCTGCTTGGTATATCTGAGGATTGGTTTATCTCTAAAGTGGGGTGATAACAGGCAGATGGACCTTCAGGTAGGTGAATTGCTATAACAGACTCCAAAATGTGTTCTGGTTGAAACACAGTAGAAGTTTCTTTGTCTCATGACAGTGTGAAGCAAGGGAACCCGTTGGTGAGTCAGGCCCTCCCATGCAGTCGCTCAGGGACACAGCCTGGTGACCTTGATTTCAGTTAGAGGGAGTGGATGGAGAAAAGGGGAAGGTTTTATGATCTGGTCTGAAAATGTCATCCATTGCTCCTACGCGCCTCTTCTGGCTAGGTTTCATTTCACCTAGCCATGTCTAACTGAAAAGGAGGCTGGGCTTGTAGTTTCTCTGTGCTTAGAAAGAAAACAAAGATATGAATTTGGTGATCAGTTGTTTCTTCCACAATAACTAAAATACCTTTTCAATTCTAATATTACCACATGCTCATTTATCAATTATTTTACACAGTTGTCACCGCCCTGCTTGGTATATCTGAGGATTGGTTTATCTCTAAAGTGGGGTGATAACAGGCAGATGGACCATTTGCTTCCCACAGTTGGTCAGCATAGGACATTAATAGGCCTTGGCTACATGTTTCAATATTGGTGTTAATTTGGTTAAATTTGTACTTGTGAAATAGTTTTCTGCTTTTTCATTGGATTACGAACTTTGGGGTCTAGGAACCTCCTCTCTCTTGTTGTTTGGTGTATACCTAGCAACTACAACAGTGCCTGGCACATGTAAGATAATGAGTACTTACTGAATGCATGAATACTTAGATCATAGAACTATTATCATATGTAATGAGTTCATAGGAAGGTGACTCTATAAAGCACTAAACAGACCTATAGTGTTATTATTATTAATATCAATAAACTAGAGAATCTCTAACTTTCACATATCCATACCACCCTTCAGACCACCATTCATACATCTAGGAGGCAATTTATCCTGAGCACAGAAGTCACTGAGGACCAGCACTGTGACTGACAACAATAACCATTAGCAGTGAGCAGTAGGGAAGGTGACTGTCCCTCCCATGTGCCTGTGACTGTCCTGACTCCTGCCAATTCACTCCGGATTTTATGTGGATATTGACACGTTCACTCTCACAAGTATCCCATTTTGGATAATAAAGTACATGATCACTTTAGTGGCATGAGTTTTGTTTTTGTCTTTACTGTGGAATGGTAATGTGTTGAATTCTTTCTGATTTCTCTTGGACAGGTCTAATTTCAGTGAATCTTGTAGGTCTATGATAATTTGAATGGCTTCTAAAATAATAAATCCATTGTTGTAAATCCTCCCCCTGACTTCCTTTTATAAAATACTGTGTTACTTTTAAGCACTTGTTAATTGGCTAAATGGGATATTCTAATTAAGAAGCAAAGTAAAATGCATTAGAATATAGCAAGGAGCCGTACGCTAAGATTTACTTGGCAACAAACTCTCCCAAGCAGAATTGTATCTGGTAGCAACTACAGCTGAATGCTACAGCTGAGATTTCAAACACAATTCATGATAACCAATGAACTGGCAATAAACTTCCCAGGCAAAACTGGGCATAACCAGCAATAACTATGAATTGGAAATCTATTCCCCACGCATAATTGAGAATAACTAATAACTAACGAGTTGGCATGGATTTCCTAAGCACTAATGTATCTGGTAGCAGCTACCAATGACTGTCACAGCTGAAATTTCAAACACAATTCATAACTCTGATGTTTTAGTCAGATGATATATCTCTTAACTGCATATTTTCTAATTTGGGTGAATGCTTTTTGGCAAAACTTTAGAGATAATAAAAAATCTTCCAATTTCAATGATTCAAGAAGTAGGATTTTTAATTAGCAGGGTTACTTCTGGCTTCAGATCTAGTACTTCAGGCAATGAAAACTCAATTATCTATCCTTTGTCCTGCACCATATGAAAACTACATTCCTACAGTTATTGTTACTCCATCTCTTCCTCCCGCTGCTATTTAAATGTAGCACTTTTATGACTCCCTAATTCACAGGTTTACCTACTAATGCACCACAATTTTTCTTTTCCTTGCTAACTCAGGCTTTCATATCTCCCCAACTTTCAGCACCCCCGTCCTCCCTTGGCCTTTTACCTAGTAGCTTCAGCACTTAATTTTAAGAGAAAAAAAAGTCCTTTAAATTCATGAATCAGACATGAATTATGCATCAGACATATTGCTACGTGTTTTTGTACATATTGTCTTATTTGTTTGCTGCTATAATCTCGTGAGATAGGTATTGTGCTTTGCTCCTTGAGGTATACACATCTGGTCTTTTCTAAAAGAATAAACATCCTTCAGGCCAGTGACCATATGTTTACCCTGGGATGAATCTTGGCATATGGTCGGTGCTTAATAAATAACTGTTGATCAAAACTCTTAAATCAAGGGCATATACATATGCAAGTATTAGGTGTCTGTTGCTGCAGAACAATTTTACTACAATATCAGTGGCTTAAAGCAGAATATTTATTATCTTACAGTGTCATTGAGTTAGGGACCTTGGCTGCCCCTGCAGAGCCCTGACTTTAGTTCTCACGAAGCTGCAAACCGGGTGTGAGCCAGGCCTGTGGTCTCATCCCAGCTTGACTGGGGAGCGACTGACTTCTCCAGGCTCATGAGCTCACGTGGTTTTTGGCAACATGGAGTTCCCAGCAGGTTGTTGGACTGAAGGCCTCAGTCTCTTCCTCTCTGCCCACCAGAGCACTCTATCCATTTCTTGCCATGGGAGTCTTCCAACAATGGTTATTTGCTTCTTCAAAGCCAGAAAAAGAGAATCAGGAAGATCAGGGTTACAACTTGCATGATGTAATCACCTATGAGAAATCCCACCTCTTCACCGTTGCTGTATTCTATTGGTTAGAACAGTGATGGCGAACCTTTTGAGCTCGGCGTGTCAGCATTTTGAAAAACCCTAACTTAACTCTGGTGCCGTGTCACATATAGAAAAAATTTTTTGTTTGCAACCATAGTAAAACAAAGATTTATATTTTTGATATTTATTTTATATATTTAAATGCCATTTAACAAAGAAAAATCAACCAAAAAAAATGATTTCGCATGTCACCTCTGACACGCATGTCATAGGTTCGCCATCACTGGGTTAAAAGCAAGTCAGAGGCTAGGTATCCAAGGGAAGGGGCGCAGGCAGGGATACGACTGCCGGAAGGTGGGGATCAGAAGGATCACCTCAGAGTTTTCCTTCCTACAGTATCCCAGCAAGTTTTCTACAAGGAAGTTAGGTTGATAATGCAGCGTTTATCAGAAAGCTCACATTGATAATGTGAGTAAGGGGAAGTTTTAAACTCTTGTCAGAGAGAATTTAGAAGACAGATACTGCCTGGCATGAAAATGTCTGAAGTGATGGTTCGGTAGCTCCTTTGGAGAGCTTTGTAAAAGTTTCTGTGCTTATCTGAAATTACAAACCTTTTCTAGAAAATTTGTGTTAAAAATAAACAGAAAATGGAAAAAAGATTTATGGCAAATAACAGACCTAGAGCTGATAATAATTATGACTAATAAGCTTGTGATAATAGAAATAAATTAAAAATTTAATCAGGAAACTGAAATCTATACAAGATAAAACCAAATTCTAGATGCGAAAAATAAAATAACTACAATTAAATTCACGATTGAGCAGCTTTTCTTCGGCTGAAGAAAAGACTAAAAGATTAGTGAACTGGAAGATAGGTCAGTAAAAGATCAAAAACAACCGCCCTGGCTGATGTTGCTCAGTGGTTAGAGTGTCTACCCCATTTGAGCTGAGGGTTGGGAGCTGTTTGTGAGGCTAAGTTTGCTCTGCAGAAGTTGGCTACTTTCGCTCCAGACCCCTCTCCAGCACAAGGGCCTGCTATTAAAATATGTATGCAGCTTACATAACTGCATCTAGAAATGATGTATCTGGTGTAATCTATTGGCCACATTTTATTTTTACCCTATCTTTTAAAAGCATTTTTGGCAACATAAGCTCACCTGCCCAGCAGCTCCAGAGCAGGCCAGCCCTGTGGTGTGCCAGGTAGCAACCAGATGCTGAGTTCATCTTCAGTTCTAGCAGGATAGGTTCCTGTCATTGAGAGGAATTCAAGTTATTGTGCCTTTATGGGAGTTCTCAACTGCCTTCATATTTGAAATTCCAGCTGATGGAATTTCTTATACAGTAATATGAAAATCATAAAATAACACATGCACATGAATTCTCATTTATATTCCTTTATTCTCCTATTAAATACGGCATTTTCAAGTTTAGTAAAATATCATTACATGCGTAGGCACAGTTTTACTGAAGCAGAAAAGCCATTTTGAGTTGTAGTAAAATTCTGCCCTCCCTATCTGTCTCTTTTCATATCTTTCTTTCAATATTGCAAACAGCAATATATTTGTACTTAAATAAGCAAGAGTGCGCTTTCCAGCTCCTTCACTTTCCAGCTTCCTGGTCTTGAAAATGTGCATAATTACTTGATCACCTATTTTTTTTCATCTGTAAAAGAAAAGAGAATGAGAAAGAAAGGAAATAAAAGGATAATTACACGTGCCTTCCAGGGTGGTGTTGAGGATTAAATAAGATTGAATATCTGAAGTGCTTATGCAGTTCCCAGCATGAGGTTGGCAGGCAGTCCATGTTAATTTCTTCCCAGTGACTTACATTTATATATCGGTTTTACAGTATAAAATGGTGATTCCATTGGCATTGTCCCCCAAAATGAAATCCAGGCCTCTGTAAAGAGATGGCTCTTCCTGAATCTGAGATGACTAGCATGGCTACACCTCTTGGTACATTGGCCTGACTAAATGCTTCTCAGTAAGTGTTTAATCCATCAATTCTAAACTTTCAAACAGCTCACTGCAAGGTTGTTGTTGTTTTTTTAAACATTTTTGTTTAGCAATTTCCTTTCTACCTATAAATAAAATTTGAGTCGGTGGTTGTCTACATTTATGGAGGTTTACTCAGTTATAGATTTCTCCTATTATATTTCTATAATAATAGGCCCTTTACATATAATACTAGAGTATTTGGTAAAGTATTTGGGCTCATATTCCCCTCAAACATTTTCTTGAACATCTGCTATGTACAATTCACTGTGGAGGCTACAAAGGGGGGAAAAGGCAATTTTAAGAACAATAATATTATTAATCAACACTGAGCACTTAAGTATGTGCCACATACATTATCTTCCAAGTAATGTGTTCATTCATTTAAATCTCATATCATCCTTTATATGTGAAAGCTGACATTCAGAGAGGCTAAGCAAGGTCACTATAGTTTGTATAGGTCACACAGCTCATGATGGGCAAAGCCAGAATCATAACTCTAGAGTTTCTTCTTCCCATCAGTGAACAGAGGCTTACATCTAGGAGCTCATGGTTTAGGATTTTGGAAATCCATTTTAGCCCATTAGTGAGATAAGCTACTCATTTTAATGATTTTTAATTGCAATAATTTCTCCTCTCTCTCAAACATTTGTGAAGCTGTCATTATGACCACCCCAATGTGACTCTAGGAAGCCCTTGCCCAATGCTCTTACTCACAATGCTCCTTACTCATTATTTAATCCACTGAACACCAGGTCTTTCCTGAGGTGCTCATAGGATCCTAATTGGTGAGTCAGCCATTGGTTCACATTTCTAAATTGTGGTGAGTAAGTCTAGGAAAGATTCTGAGTATGGAGTACAGACTGAGTGATTGTGTTCTAAAATTGATATGCTGACACCGATTCACAATGTGATGGTCTTGGGAAATGGAGCCTTCTGTAGGATAATGAGACCATGTAGGTGGAGCCCTCATGAATGAGATTAATCCTTACTAATAAAAGCCTAAGTGGTCATCATGCCGTGATGCCCTCACGCCATCACAAGATGGCTGCGCACACAGGGGACATGTACAGGTGGGTGGGGCTGGGCTTGACACTGCGTGCACCACACAGAGCCTGCCTGGGGGTCCCGCCTCCTCCTGGCTCCATGCAGTGAGGCCTGCCTGGGGGTCCCCCGGCTCTGCGTGGCGAGACCTGCCTGGGGGTCCTGGGGGTCCCGCCTCCCGGCTCCAGCTCCACATGGTGTGGAGGCGGGACCCCTAACTCCGGCCTACCTCTTTGGGGCAATCTATTGAGGAGCCCTGGATGGGTGGGTGGGGCCTACCTCTTTGGGGTGATTGATCGTGACACTGTGACAGGGCACAGGCCAAGATGGGGAACTCCCCATGAGTGCACAAATTTCATGCACTGGGCCTCTAGTATCTTTATAAAAGAGACCCTAGGGAGTTCCCTTGCCCCATCCACCTGTGAGGACACAGCAGGAAGATGGCTGTCTGTGAATGAGAATGAGAATCCTCATCAGAGGCCAGCACCTTGATCTTGGACTTCTCAGCCTCCAGAACTGTGGAAAATGGAGGTTTGCATTCTGAGCCACCCAGTTTATGGTATTTTTGTTATAGCAGCCAGAAGGAACTAAGGCGCTCCTCATCAAGGCCAGTACAAGGCACCAACCTGGCTTTGGGCCTGTTCTGCAGACTCAGTCTTTCACTTGGGAGTGTATTCCAAAGTGACATCTAGGTAATGGAGGGCCTGGAATGTGCCCACCACTCTTGCCTTGATGAGAAGGCCAACTGGTTTGTATTATATCACATTCATAAGGAAAAGGCATATGACTCATTTTCCTTCTTAGAGACTCCCACCCATGTGCTCTGACTACACCTATGTTAAAACAAACCATTTTTAAAAAGTATAGTCAGTCATTCCTGAAAAGGGCAGCTCTACCTGTTCTGGAGCCTAAGAACATAGACTCCACATCTTCTGAGCTTTCCTTCAAGATGAACATTTATCAAAGTGATAGCTGACATTTATTGACTACCCACTTATGGATCATATGTTTCCTAAGTCATTGAATTTGTAAGGAAAACTAGGTTTTGTGTCTTTTTTACTAACCCACTTTTCATGCAAAGCAAAAGAATAACAAAGAGATCAAGTAACTCGCCCACGTTCTCACAACTAATGATAGAACCTATAGTTGAGCTCAGAGCGCTTGTCTCCAGACACATTCACTTAATCTCATTCTAGGTAAGTGTCCTTGATACTTTCCTGATACACACTATACTATTTCTAGTGATGTTAATGTAAAATATGGCCAATGATGAATATTTGAAAAGTTATCCGTCATAATTTTGTTTCCCTGAAAAACTTACCAGAAGAGAGGTTATTAAGCCAGTTCTACGGCTCCCCTTGTCCAGGCTGGTAGACTCCTGTCAGGTGCAGTTCTTTCCCCTGCTTCTGTGGATGGGCCAAGAAGGCTTTGCATACAAGTTCCTTGGGTAGGGAGCCAGAAATCCAGTGGCAGACTTGCAGGCAATGAAGTTCCTTAATAGGTGAAACAAGAAACTCTAGCCAGAGCAGCACAGCCAAGGCTTCTAGACTGTGGAAGGGCCCGCCAAGATGAACAGATGATGTCATGTGCGCTGTGATAACCAGCCCTCCAAGCAGGGGACGCTTTGGACTGGTTTGTGAGAAAGTCTTTTCTTTTTTTTAAATATATTTTATTGATTTTTTACAGAGAAGAAGGGAGAGGGACAGAGAGCTAGAAACATCGATGAGAGAGAAGCACCGATCAGCTGCCTCCTGCACACCCTCCACCAGGGATGTGCCCACAACCAAGGCACATGCCCTTGACCGGAATCAAACCCGGGACCCTTCAGTCCCCAGGCCGACGCTCTACCCAGTGAGCTAAACCGGCCAGGGCTGTGAGAAAGTCTTGATCTCAAGTTCACTCACAATGAAGGACAGCCACACCCAACTTATTTTTGTGAGTACCTGAGAAGTAATGTTAATGAAAAATGTTGCATGTGGTTTGTCAAAACTGATCATCTTGGGATAATTAAAACAATTAGAGGGGGGCAACCATATTGAATTTTCAGTTATTTTCCCAAAATATACTGTTAAAAAGGTTTTCCATTTGGTGAAATGATAAAACCTCCTTTACATTTACTTCCTGTGTGTTCTATAAGCACTGCATTATTGAATTTCCAGGGAGATGTTTTCTTAAAAGTGTAGTAATGACTAAAGTATGGTTTAATTTCAGATAATGGGTATTTTCTTAATAACCTATATCCTTAGCATTGCTCTGCAACAGTTTAATTGGTTGGTAAATTGTAGCTATTTTCTGTTTTAAGTTGGTAAATATTTTTAATAAGAATAGACTCTCCTGTCAGAATATAAAGATAAATAAATACCTTTTAGCTCCTGTTTTAGGTGTTTAAAATTTAGGTGGCAGGATAATAAATTAATAATAAAATTAGTTAGGATTTATTGAGGGCTTACTTTGCACCATACAATGATTAAGCACTTAGCATTTATTTAGTCACTTAATTATAAAAACAACCAGATGGCTTCTTTCATCCTCAATTTATAGATATGAAACTGATGCTCTCCCAGAGAGCTGTAATATTTTGCTCTAGGTTATATGGTAAAAAATGTGAACTGGATTGCAAATCCAGGGATACTAGTTTCCTAAGGCTGCGGTAACAAATTACTACAAACTGGCGACTTAAAGACAAAACGGAAAGTACTTCCTGACAGCTCAGGAAGGCAGAGGTCTGAAATCCAGGTGTCAGCCGCGCTGTGCACCCTCTGGAGGCCCTCGGTAGGGTTGTTTTTAGGCCTCCTCCAGCTGTTGGTGCCTTTGGGTGGCTGTCAGCATACCTTGTGTCTTCATCACGTCCATCTCTGCCTTTTGTCTTCCCATGGCCTTCTTCTCTCCTGGGTGTGAATTGTATTCTGTCTCTTATAAGGGTACTTGTCCTTGGAGTAAGGGCCACCAGATAATATAGGATGGTGTCATCTTAACGTCCTTACTTTCACTATATCTGCAAATACTTTCTTTTCCCAAAGAGGGTCCCATTCATAGACTCTCAGAGTTAGAACAGGCCACCACTCAACCCACGTCACCAAACATTCTTGCAGCTGTACCCTTGCCGTGACTCTGTGTGTGTAAATGAACAGATTGAAGGGCTCAGGACAATACCTCTCAGTGGGATGGAGCAGCAGAAAAAGCACAAGTCCTGGCCTTAGGCACAAAGGAGATTGGACTTTGGCTTTACCGTAATTACAGTCTGCTTCTCCTAGGGCAGCCTCCCTGTTAGATCCCAAGCTTCAGTTTGTCATCTATGAAGTATGTTTTATTATATGTGCTACTACATTGTTTCATGAATATTAAAATATGTATATCAGCCCTAACCGGTTTGGCTCAGTGGATAGAGCGTCGGCCTGCGGACTGAAGGGTCCCGGGTTCGATTCTGGTCAAGGGCATGTACCTTGGTTGCAGGCACATCCCCAGTAGGGAGTGTGCAGGAGGCAGCTGATTGATGTTTCTCTCTCATTGATGTTTCTAACTCTCTATCCCTCTCCCTTCCTCTCTGTAAAAAATAAATAAAATATATTTAAAAAATATATGTATATCAATCATCAGGGCTGACATGTGATAGGTAGATACATATTATTAGTGTTTATTTACTGCTTATTTACAAAAAATGAGAAAAATAAAGAATTCATCTCCAGATGAGACTCAAGAATAGAATTTGGAGGAGCCCCTAGTCCAGGTATGTGTCGATGGATCATTTGATTATCACCAGATGAGGACAAGTTAAGTGATCTCTAGAAAGGATGAAAGAGCATATTTAAAAAAATATATAAAATTGCCCTGGCTGGTGTGGTTCAGTGGGTTGGAACATTGTCCTGTACACTGAAAAGTTGTGGGTTCAATTCTCTGTCCAGGCACCAACTAGGTTGTGAGTTCCATCCTCCATCGGGGTGCTTGTGGGAGGCAACTAATCAATGTTTCTCTCTCGCATAGATGTTTCTCTGTCTGTGTCTGTCCTTCTCTCTCTAAAATTAATTTAAAAAATAGAGATGTTTACAGGAACATCATGGAAAATAATTTCAGGCTGGAAAAATAGATTGCTGTAGTAGCAAAGAGGATCTTCAATGTTAGAGTGAGAAACTTTGTTAAAATCTGAGAAACTTGTTATAAAGTTGTGATGCAAAGATATTAAAACATTAAGTTTTTTTTTGCAAAAGCATTTTGTATAATAGAATTGATATCTGTGATGTAGAGAGAACAGTTGTATATAAATGCATGAAAGGCAGACAATGCAACAGAAAATGAGCTGAAACTTCAAGAAGCACTTCACAGAAGTAAAATTCATAGAGCAGAACTGCTAAGAACGGCTCTATGCTCCAGCAATGCCACCTCTCAGTACAGATCAAGAGGAAATGAATCCAGGGTGTAGCAGAGGTATCTGCACTCTCACGTTCATTGCAGCATTATTCACAAGAGCCAAGACACGGGAACTTCCTAAGTGTCTATCAATGAATGAATGGTCAGGGAAGATGGAATGCTATTCAGCCATGAGAAAGACAGAAATCCTGCCATTTACAACATGATGGATCTTGAGGGCATAATTCTAATAAAATAAGACAAGACAGATAAAGACAAACACTGCATGGTATCACTTATATGTGAAATCTAAAAAAAAAAAAAACAACAGTCAAAATCATAGAAACAGAGTTCCAAGGTATATGCAGGAGGCAGGGTACAGGGGAATAGAAGAGATTGGTAGAAGGTTACAAACTTTCAGCTATCAGACAAATAATGTCTGAAGATGTACTGTAAAACATGGTGATTATAGTTGGTAGCACTGTATTGTATAATTGAAATTAACTGGCAGATAGAACGTAAGTGTTCTCACCAAAAATTAATTAACTAAATGAAGAAATTAATGTGTGAGGAAATGGATGTGTTAATTAACTACATGAGCAAAATGCTTTCACACTATGTATCTATATCAAATCACCATGATTTACACCTTAAATATCCTACAATATCATGTCAATTATGCCTTAGTAAAGCTGAAATTTAAAATAGTCAATGAGGAACTTCATCAGTTTGATGGATTATAAATGGTATTTTTACTTTCATTTGGTGTATGTGAGTTTCTGTGATTATTATAAAGTAAAATATTTTTTATGTATGTAATGAAGTTTCTTCTCCTCTTTCCACTTCATCCACCTACTACCTCTCCCTCCTCCACTATCTTTTCTCCTCCTCCTCTTCTTCCTTCTTTCCTTCCTCCTTGCCCTCAACCCTCCTTTTCTGCTTTTTTGATGAATTATGTGTATTTGACAAAAACCAAACAAAAATAGAAATCTTCTCCTTTCTTGACCAGAGATGAAAGAAAATCAAATTGAAGCAATTTATCCCACAACCAGCATGCAGTTGTTCCTGAGGGTGTACATGCGGGGAAATGAATGTAAGCCCCTGGAATTTTATAAGGTGTGATTCAGATTCAGGAAAATATTTAAATAACTCTTAAACTACTTAAGGCTTGCTAGGCATGCAATATTTCACACATAAAAAAAAACACACCTTTCAATATTACCCTTCCAACACCATACCTATTAGCATGGTCTGATTTTACTTCATCATTCTAGAATTCGCTTTCTGTGGTTTGTCTGGTTATTTGTTTGACAAGATTTTGTTGGCAGTGTACCTCAAGTTTAATAGCCAAGCATGCAGGAAAGTGAGAGAGTTTCCTTCTGTTGATTGGAAAAGCCAAAGGGAGGAAACACTATTGCACAATTCTAGACCAGTGTGGATGACTCAGAATATTTTACAAGGCGGCTTTCATCAGAGTTGATACACAGAAGAGTGGGTGCATTCATAGCTACAGAACACTAACAGTTCCTTTATTTTTTTTTCCTTTTAAAATATTCTCTTTTGTTGCAGTTTTGTTCAGATGAGGTTAATTGTTATTCTTTTTGGTGGTCAGAGAAGTAAATAGCCAATGAAGAGTCCATGACGTGCATTGGCCTGGATGTAAGATACACTGGGTGTGGGGGTCTGGGAGTGAGAGGATTTGGGGAAAGGAAGTGGCTGGATGCCTTGACCTTGACTGAGGAGTACAGTGATAACTTCCGTCTTCAGTCAGCTGGTCAGGAAAGTTAAGATCAATGACAAAAAGGAAAGAAGAGTTTTAAAATTTCACATCTAAATAGTTTATTTAAAGAGACCAAAAGGTAAAATGGTTACAGAGCTGGTGTAGAATGGAATGGCTTTAGCTTTTTATTTATAAACTAGAGGCCCAGTGCACTAAATTCATGCAAGAGTAGGCCCTCGCAGCCCAGGCTTCATCCAGAAAGTCTTCCAGACAGTCGTTCTGCTGTTCAGCCGATTTACATATTACGCTTTTATTATTATAGATAAGAGAGTTGTGTCTGATGGTACCAATGGCTTCCCCTCAAGCTAAAATTCACTATGTTTCAATTTCTTATGCAGTTTAGCACCTTGCATTTCTTTTTGCCCAGTAAATATGGCTGTAAATTACTGGGACTCCCACAGCAGGAAAGAAATAGAAATTAACTGTAATATAATGTCCATATTGAGAAGTTATTGTAAGAAGTGAATCACTACTGTAATAAAAAGTAAGCCTTGAATCACTTTCCAAATAAAAAGGCTTAACATGTACAATTTAAATATTAATAATATGGCATTGCTGCAGAATGAATTCTCTAAAAAATTAGTAGGTGTGATAAGGCACTTTGAAAAGGAGAACCTAATAAGAAAAATTACATTCAAGCACATTTTATAGAACAATAAGAGACCACTCACTTGATAAATGTGATAGTTCTAACAGCAAAGCAGACACTGGAATGAGCTTTGAATGTTTTATAATTTTTTTAAAAAAGAGAAAGAGATATCATGTAAGGGTGTAAGTCCCAAAGCCATCACTTATAGCTGAAAATATTCTATGTTAGAAAAATGGGAAAAAATATGAAGGGACTGAAATAGCCAAAGAACAATGATGAGAATACTGGGGTTTGAGTTCTAATTTTACCTTGTGGTAGGTACGTTTGATTCTGTTTCTTTTTGTGATTTCCAAAATTTATCCCTTTACCCTGACTTATCTCTGAATACCTTTCTGTGGAAGCATTGCCTTCTCTTATATGTATTAATGGGGAAAGATGCTTATAAGTGGATATCCTTTGCCTGGGCTGTGAAGGAATCAGAACACCTGCCCTGTCACAGCCAGGGGCAGTTATATAAGCCAAGGACCAGCAAGGAGCACTCTCTATGGACTATGGCACCTGAGAAAGTCATCACAGACCCTCACAAGAGAGGACATACCTGGGTGTGACTTGTAAAATACTGGACTAAATATTTCTTATGTTCCAATAATTATTGTCCCCAATCACTTCTCTTGGAAGGCTGATGTCTGTGCACAAGTCATGTGAAATAAATCATAGAGGGTCTCTAGCCATTTAAATCAATGTGAGAACAGGTAGGAAATTGTAAAGGGGTTACCACGAAATGATCATTTGCTTTTCCAGAAAATAGATATGAAAAGTGGGTCAAAGCTGGAGTTAACAGAGCCATGCCATCCTGAAAAATCACCATCTATTTTGAAAATTATCCCTATAGTACTTACTGGTATTTTTGTTGAGGTTACCGGAAATATGCTACTTGTAATGATCAGTTATCTGAAGGAGATTAGAATGCATTTTGAATTCATTGAATAAATATTCTATTTTACAAGTTACTATTAAATTTCTCACATATCTGGGCCACTGTAAAACGTGAAAATTTTAATCTAGACTGGCCCAAATGTAACTTTTAATACTACTCTCTTCTAATTAAACTATTTTAATAACTAAATATGATCTAATATATCCTTGTTTTGTGATACTCCAAGAAAATTCCAAGAGATGCCATATAAAAAGAAGAGCAACAAATTGATTTCTCCAATGGAAATACTGTCTTTAAAGTGGAAAATTTGTTCAGTTGGTTTTGATCAACATACTAAGTACTTTTCTGTTATCATCCTTCATGGGTCTTATAAAATTCCCACCATCTCTTATATTTAGGTCATAAGCCATCAAATGTCCATTCATTTTGTCTTTTCAATATAATACTCTCTGCATTTATATTTCAAGAAATCTTATCTTTCCAGAGTCTGAAAGAATTGCACAGTTAGGTCAAGTTGAGCGATAGCTAGAGGTAGGCAGACTGATATTTCCTCTCTCTCCTGCTTTGATTACCATATAAATAGGCAGATATGTTTTGTGTTTTTTCTCTTCACCTTTGAGGAGACCAAGTTGGAGGTGATCCACAGCAGGGAGCAAATGTGTAGGCAATAGAGCATGCCATCTGGTAGGAATATGCTGGAAAATCTTCAGCTTTCTCATTTCAACAAAAGTAAAAGTCTATTAATTCGACTTCTTGCTTGGCTGAGAAATAAATTCCAGAAGTCTCAAATTGCATCTGGTTTCTCCATGTCTGGCTCAAACATGTACAATGGAAGCCAGACAATTTGGATGAAAATATTGTTCCTCTCTGAGCTTTTAGCGATTGGAGAGAATAACAGTGTTTTTCTTTCTTTCTTTATTTTTTTCATGGCTCCATGATATTGATCTGAAATGCACAGTCTGTATGTTTGGGCTGTTCCTTGGATGGTGGGATATGGACTAAAGAGGAGGAGAGAGTAATGATGAGAAAGATGCACAACAATCAGTGGGAACCAGTGCCAACACCATCATAATACCAGCTCTCCTTGCTTTTACTGGCAAGATCTTTGGATCGTCTCCTTGGGGAATATGACTACCTTTGCAAGCTACTAATGTACCAAATTGTTGTAAAATTTCAACCATACTCTTCTTCCTATCTTATTTTTCATACCTCTACAAATACAGTGCACGTGTTTTTAGGGCAGCTGTCATGCTAACACTGATTTTATGCTCCCTATAGTGCCTCATACTATCTTAAATGTACAAGAAGCTTTTTACAACTATTCTGTTGATCAAAGTAAATGTGATCCTCTTGGTCTTTTCCTCATGGCACAAGTTAGCTGTTGTAGCTCTAGGCATGAAATTCATATTCAAAACAGGAAAAAGGGGTGATGGTTGGTCATGCCAGTCTTCCTCATCCTTTTCATCAGGAATAGCAAAAGTCTGTCTAAATTTCCTCACCAGTAACTGCCCATATATGTAACCTGGTCAGAATTATGTCACATAGCTTTCCTGCAAAGGAAGATAGGAACATGCTTAGCTTTCTAGTTTCTATAGCAGAGGTGGAAAAATGAGTTTGGGAGTGGGTGTTGGGCACTGGTGTAGCCAAAATACAATTCCTTGGACATGCAAAGAGAGTAGTTAGTTCATAGTAATGACTCAATAAATTGTAGCTGCCTTAGCTATAAGTTTCAGGGGATAAATGTATTTAGTTCATGGACATTAACAAAATATTTTTTCATAGCCTCAAATTGATAAAAATATATGTAAGTTAACCATCATGCAGCACTTAATGAATTTTAAATTCCACAGTGCCTTTTTTATTATATTCAGAGAAATAAATAGAACTGATAATGTTCTACTCTTTGAAGGTTTCTAAAATGATAATATCTCAACAGTATGAAAGTCAGTATAATAAATTAAATCATTTCTTAAATTTAAAAAAATCCAAGGAGAGGTAGAAAAAATTGCTTATGGTCTTTATAGGAACTAACTTGATGCTCATCAGAGCCAAAAATACACACCAGGCATAGTCAGTCTTTATTCAAGATGACCCACCTGTCAAGGCAAGGTCTTTTAAAAAAATAATAATTGTATTAATTTTGGAGAGGAAGGGAGAGTGAGAGAGACAGAAGCACCAATGATGAGAGAGAATCACCAATCGGCCACCTCCTGTAAACCCCAAACAGAGCATCGAGCCTGCAACCCAGGCATGTGCCTTGACCGAGAATCAAATCATGACCTCCTGGCTAATAGGTCCACACTCAACCACTGAGCCATGCAGGCCGGCCCAAGCTCTTTTTAATCCCCAAGCACTGGTTGCCATGGAATCTAAACCAAGTCATGTATGAGTGTGGGTGGAGACTTCTCTGGGAATATGAGCCATCCTAACCAGGGGCCCGAGACAACCTAGGAAAGAATAAATTAGAAGTGAACACCAGAGGTAAAGCCGAGAGCAAGACCAGAGTAGGAAAGCTTTTGCCAAAATACCAAGCCAGGAGTGACTAAAATTTACCTTATAGCAATACTAGAAGGTAGGGCAGTAACCATGCTCTATTACAGTCAAGCATGTGCATTCAGGAAGCTGGCCTCATTGTCTCTTAGCTGTGGGCTTTGGACAAGTTGCTTAACTTCTTGGAATCCTAATTTTCTTAGCATATAATGGGAAAAATAAGACATGACTTTTAGAATGTGGTAAGAATTAGAGAAAATATATGTAAACTATTTTAAAGATTATTTATCAAATGTAGTTATTTGTCTTATTTTAGGATTTCCCCAAAATAGGGCCTCCAGATAGACTTGTATTCAGGTAGCTCATCTGGGAGATTAATTCGGAGGGTAAATGGAGAAAGCAGGGAGAATGAAGAGTATGAGATGGTAGAGAGGAAATCTAATACAAGGAGGCTTTGTGATGTTTACCATGTGAACGTGAGGGACTTGGATTAGCTGGGACTGCTTGGGGAACAAACAGTATGTTTTTCAGAATGGGTGACTTAAAGGGCAGAGGCTGGCCCATCCATCCAATCATCCTCCACTGCATTGCTCTCGATGATAAAGCCTCTCAAACATCTTGGCTGTACTTGTGGTCATGGCTCAGTGAGCTAAGCTGACAGAGCAGGTTCTTTTTAAGTAGAACTTCCAAGGCAGAAAGAAAAGGTACTGGGTTTAGGGTCCAGGCTAAATGCTGTCAGGGCCTCAGGAGTCTGAGTTCTTGGAGAACAATGACTGGTTTTGCTGTAGCTGAAATCAGAGGCAGGTCCTAGGAGATGTGACATGAGTACCTGATTTACCTGGTAAAAGTTTTGTGGTGGTTAGTTATGATTTTAATGGTAAAATGAAAGGGCATGAACTAATTTCCAGTAGTCAGATCTTGGGAACACAACTCATAAATTAAGAGTTAGAAGAATGGAGGCAAATAACAGCAATCAAGGTGCTTGTCAAGGAATACCTTTGGGGAAAGTGTTAAGCAGAGCCTGTAGTTTTTAACTGGGACAGTCTGCCTCTGTTGTGGGTATATTTTTATCTTCCTAAATTGACAGTGTAAATGAGTTACCACTGTACATAGTTGTTGAGAATTTAGTTGTTTCAGTGACCTCTATGTTAGTAGTATGAATTGAAAAGCACTATTTTGGCAAACTTACAACCCATTTCTCTTTGGAAATGCTGGTGGTTTCATTTTTCTTGGAGCAGGCATTTAGGCTATTTTTTTAACCTTCCTTACATTTGTTCCCACAAGATTAATATGTAGCTCCACCTCTAAATCATATCCCAAATATCTTCACTGTGTCCCATTGTCAATGTCCCCACATAAGACCAAGGTTTCTTTGGTATGCACTGCTTCCACTCTGGCTAACCTGCCCTCCTTTCTCTTCAAAGACATTGTGGTGACATCTTAAAAACATGTGAGATCATTCAAACTTTCCAAAGTATTTCCATTGAACATTAAGTAATATCCAATTTCCTTTTACTGGCATAAAGAACCCTGTGTTATTTGTCCCTTAATTACCTCTACAATTTTATTGTGTGTGTGTTTTTTTAAAATATATTTTTATTTATTTCAGAGAGGAAGGAAAAGGGAGAGAGATAGAGATAATCATTGATCCACTGCTTCTTGCATGCCCCACACTGGTAATTGAGCTCACAACCCAGGCATGTGCCCTGAATGGGAATTGAACCGTGATCTCCTGTTCGTAGGTTGACCCTCGACCACTGAGCCATGCTGATTTTATTGTTTAATAATTCTCCTTATTACCTACAACAGTTGAACCACAAAGGCTTTCTTTCTGCTCTTATAACTCCTAAGGTCATTGTTACATTGAAAACTTTTCACTTCTTGCTTTTTCTACTTCTCCCTAAAATGCTTTTTCCTAATCATGGCTCATTCTTCCTTATCATTCACATTTTAGGGCGTTCTTGGCTACCCAGACATATGTTCCTTTCATAACACTAATCACTGTTTAAATTATTTCTTGCTTATTTACTTGTGTGCATGTTTTCTAATTTCTCTTACTAGGATGTAAATATTTAAGGACAATGGTGTATCCCCAGTAGCTAAAAGAGTTCCTGGAGCATCTTATCTGTTAGAAAACTATTTGTTAAATGAGAGAATGAATATATTAGTGTGCTGGTCAGTGTATATACTTTTAAAAACATTTCTAAGAGGTATGCCCCTTAGTATCTAAATCTAGACTCTGTGAAACATAGATGTAAGGGTTCCAAAGGCACAAGGAGGGATTTATTCATTCCTCATGTCTCTCTAGAAATCCAAATGTTCTTTAAATTTAGGGACAATCTCTTGTCTTTTCAGTGACTTCATACCTTGTATGTAATCTGTAAGGCAATGCCGCTATGGTCCTTCAACTGGTGCTCATCCACCTGTTTTTTTGTTTTTGTTTTGTTTTGTTTTGTTTTTAGCAGAGGCGAAGTTTATTGCGGGATAGATGGACTTCCTGCCACACAGGGCAGCAGGGAGGGGGCCCAAAGTGATTACTGGTGAAGCTTCTTTGTCTCAGGTTCCAAAGTCCCCTGCCCCTTGAGCCAGTGCTGTAAGAGGTGCAGCTGGGGTTCCAAAGGCAGGCAATGTCGAGAGCTTCCATTCCATGTTGCAGCAGGGTATATATAGTTCAGCATCCAAGCTAATTCAAGTCCGTTAGTCCTTGTGTGGAGTCTTACGTGGCCATAAGCCACGTGGATGCAGGGGAACACATCTCTTGCCATAGAAGCACCAGGGACCCAGTGACTGCTAGAGGAGGTGGAGGAGGAGGAAGAGGAGGAGGAGGAGGAGGAGGAG
>NW_005371541.1:2111603-2139439 GCF_000412655.1 Myotis brandtii
GAGAGAGAGAGAGAGAGAGAGAGAGAGAGAGAGAGAGAGCTCACCACCCACCTATTATTTTTTTACTGGTCTTTGATGGTGTGAGTACAGAGTACACATTTAGAAAGTGCTATAGCAATTTGACATTGTGACGTGTGTGACCATTTTCATAGTAATTATTTTATTGGTGTTTTCAAGTGTCAGTTTGTGACGGAATAGGAGAAAATAAAAGCCTGTCCTTCATCATAAATAGTTGGAGTAGCTGCGATAATGGTAGAGAAGAGATGAAGCCCAGAGCAGGCTCATGAAACCCAGTGCCAGTTTACAACCATGACAGCCAGAATCTGCATAATCATCCGGTGCAGCGTTTCTCAAATGTCAGAGTATAGAACTCTGTTAAATAAGAGCGAATGTTCCCCAGGAATACCCTAGTATCCATGCTTACTCTGGTAATAGCAGGCAGTGAGTAAGAAGTCTGATAGCAGTAATAAATGTCTTATACAACAAGCAAGAAGCATCCAAACTAAATGATGTGAAAGTAAAAACAGGAAGCGACTTAAAAAAACACCTGAAGAATATCTGCAAAATAACAAGCGATATTTAGATGGCAGTAGGGAGCTCTTCTTAATTATGTGTGGCTGTAGATTTTCCTCAGTTTCTTAGGGAAGAGAATTAGATTTCCAACTACTCAGAACTATAACAAATACTGATAATTAGCATGTATTGAGAATTTATTAGATGCTAGACACTCTTCTGATTTGGGCTATTGACTCAGATCATCTAGATCTATTGCCTCTGCCCCTTGGTGAGCAGAATCCAGAGTTTCATTTAACCATGTCCAACTGGAGAAGCTAGTCAGCTATTAGGTACACATATCTAGAGTTTCTGGAAAAGGTTCTGGCTGCTGTAATGGAGTTGAGAGGCATAAGCACATAGATAGTACTGTGAACATGAGATCACCCAGGAAATACTGTAGACAGAAAACAAAGGGTTTAGCACCAAGCCCTGGACACTGACACTGGTAGAGTTCTAGGACCAGGGCATATACCATGGAGTCACTGGTTTGTCATGGAAGGGAATGATTATCACCAAAGCCCACAGGTTACTATAGATAAAATTACGTAGTCCCCCTTATCCACAGGGAATATGTTCCAATATACTTCAGTGGCTGCCTGAAACCATACGTAGTACCAAATCCTGTATGTATAGTTGACTCTTGAACAATAAGGGCTTGAACTGCATGAGTCCACTTACATGCAGATTTTTTTTTTTTTTTTTTTTTTTTTCCACTGCAATTGACCCACGCAGTTCAATTGACCTGTGCAGGTCAAACCTGTTTTGTTTAAGGATCAGCTCTACAGTTGGGAATACTTGTATGTGGAGGATGGACCATAATGTGTGGATTTTCACCTGTACATGAAGTGTCAACTGTATTGTTTTTTTCCTTTACAGACATACCTATGATAGAGTTTAATTTATAAATTAGACTACAGTAAGAGATTAATAACAACAATAATAAAATAGAACAACTATAACAATACACTGCAATAAAAGTTATGTGCATGTGGTCATTTGTTTCAGGGGTCCCTTGCTGAAGTCTTCGTGTAGGCTCAGTGCTTTGTGGTGCAACATGTTGTTGTCACATGAACATGTTTTCTGCTTATGTCTTCTACCCAGGAATTTCATGCGGGTTCCATCTTAACTAAGCATTAATCACTCACTGTGGTCATAATGTTTGCAGTTTCCAGTGCAATAGCAAAACTAGCACACATTTCCTTTCCTTCTATATGATATCATGGACAGAAGATTCATTCATACTGTAGATATTAGCAACATCAGCATACCACCATTTTTTTCCCTATTAAGTTGAGAAGTTTCACCTTTTCACAGCACTTTACAGCTTCTCTTTGGCATATCTGGAATGCCAACATCACTGCTCTTGTGCCTTGGGGCCATTATTAAGTAAAATATGGGTTACTTAGACACAACATGGATGACAGTTGATCTGATAACCAAGATAGCTACTAAGGGACTAATGGGTGGAGAGCAGTAGAGCATGGAGAAGTGGGACAAAGCAATGATTCACATCCCAGACAAGATGGGGTAGGATAGCTTGGGACTTCATCACGCTACTCAGAGTGGCATGCAATTTAAAACATATGCATTGTTTATTTCTGAAATTTTCCCTTTATTATTTTGAGGCCACAATTTGACCATAGGTTAGCTGAAACCATGGATAAAGGGTGACTACTCTGTATCTGTTACAGACTCACACTCAATTTAAAACTTAAAATGAGAAAATGCAGTTTGGGCTAATGACATTTTCTGAAAAAATTTTTTTTTCAAAAATTCTATCTATATAAAGGAAATTGATCTTGAAGTGTCTGCACCATCATTGTATAGTTAGCACCCCAGGTTATACTTATCTAATCCATTGAAAGTCTGAAGAAACACAGCTCGATTTGGCAATGCCATGATGAATAATGCTCCTGGTGGAGTTAAATATTGAAACAAGTGCCCATCAGTAGATGCATGAGTAAAAATGCTTGGTACATTTACACAATGGAATACTACTTGGTCATTAAAAAAAAGGAAATCTTACACGTAAAGAAAATCTTATCAGCGTGGATGGCCATGGAGAGTATTATACTAAGTAAAATAAACTAGTCAGAGAAAGACAAATACCATATGATTTCACTTTTATGTGAAATCTAATGAACAAAAGAGACTAACAAACAAAATAGAAGCAGACTCATAGATCCAGAGAAAAGACTGACAGCTATCAGAGGAAGGGCAGTTTGGGGGCCGGGTGAAAAATGTAAAGGGATTAAGCAAAAACAACAACAAAGCCTCATAGACACGGGTAATAAATAGTACAGTGATTTATTATAGGGAAAAGAGGGGGTTGAGGGAAGGTAGAAGATGGTAAAAGGAGGGTGGTGAATGGTGATTGGAAGAGACTTGAATTGGGGTGGTGAACACACAATACAGTATACAAATGATGTATTATAGAATTGAACACTTGATACCTATATAATTTTATTGACCAATGTCACCCCAATAAATTCAATAAAAAATTAAAAGTAGATCAAACCCAACTGCCCACTGGTAGGAGATTGTGCCCACACTGTGAGCACTCCACAAGTATGAAAACACCCCAGAAATCTGTCTGTGAACTTTCATGGGAAATCTCCCAGATGTATTAAATGTTAAAAGCAAGATATAAAACAGTATTATAAAATATTATATTTAGTTTTAAAAATGGTGGCCTAAGAATATGCCTGAATTAGTATATGCATCAGAAACTGTGGCAGTGGCTATTAGAAAGTACTTATCTGTGGGAGGAGGGGATAGGTGCTAACCAGTTGGGGTAACTTTTTGCTGCATATTTGTCCATACACTGACTATGTTATCTATTCAAATCATTAAACCAAAAGAAAATGAACCAAATATATTTATTCACGAGAAAGAAATGAATAAAAAACAAACAAAAAATAGAAACTAATTGGTTTATGTGATTATTGTTAAATCAAATTTAAGTTAGTTAATGGAATTCTGTTTGGCAAAGAAATAGGGTTGATCTTGCAGATGATATTTTACATTGGAAATAAGTTGCTGTCGTCACACTATTGAATGCATGGATCTAAATAAAGGGGGAATGTTTTCTTGCACTCCTTAGGCCAAGGGTTAATTTTAGAGAAAATATAGCAAGACAATTCATAGTACTCTTAATATAGTGATGTCTCTATCTAGAATATTTCACATCCAATCTTTATTTTGAGCAGCCTCCATATAAAACCAAGACATTTAAATCATAGTGACAGTTCTGTGAACTATAAATCCAGATCACAGTTGCCTAAATAGATTCCAATGCTACCCGAAGAAGAAATAAATTATCTTTTATGAGAATCAGACTTTGCAAGAATGCCAGAAAACCTAGTTAAATAGACAATGTATAACTTAGTCTTCTACACTATTATTATTATCATTCAAGTATGATTATTTCTTAACTGGCCTACAATATATAGCTTTGCTGAAATTTGAAATCAATATTTACATATGTAGACCACAACCTCATAATTTTTTAAACCTGTGTATAATGAAGTTCTCCCAATTTTTTTAAACATATCATTAATTATCCCCAAAAATAAAGGGGGGCAGTTGAGAAAATAATGGCACTCAAACTCACTTCCTGCCACTTGCTGGTTCAAGTGCGGCTCACCACTTTCCAGACTATTTAAGGAAAGCAGGAGGAAAGAGATGAAAATGGAAAATGTAGGTTCTGCTATTTCTTAATTTGCTTCTGGATGAGTTATTTCCAAAATAATTCTCAAAGAACCTAAATGCAGCATTTGGGAGTCAGAAGCTCCAGTGATTAATACTATCAACATTAATAAATTTATGCCTGTGGATCACATGAGTTTCATTTGGAGGTTTGAATTTGCCATGTATGAAGAATATCATACACAGTAAAGTGGACAAGATAAGATTATCTATACGCAGTCACAATGCTCTCCATAGAGTTTGCGTTTTCCTCATCCTTTAAGATGTTCATGTCTTAGGCATCCTGCAGACCAGATTTCACAGTCATGTGGGCAGTAGTGTTAAATGATTTTATCCCTTCATCTCATAACTGTTCTGTACAACTTTACATGTTTACCTCATGGGTTTCAGTGCTGGAAGAAACACAAGAAATATAGACAAGGGCCATACTTGCTTAAGGGCTTAGACAAGATCACTTTGTGAACTTGAGTTATAAAAAAAAATCATGTTTCTTGATTCTAAGACCAGTGACAAAGGAAGAAAAATAGGAGTGGATTGCTATCTATTCTGCATATACAATATGCCATTGTAAATCCTTTCTATACATTAGCTTATCTAATGTTTATTATGACCATGGATACTGCTTTTTATTCTTTCTGTCCAGAAGCTATCATGGCCTAGAGTACACAGCTAATACTTACATTATAATATTTAATCAATGTTCTTTTCAACATACTATCCTACTCTCAGGTCATGAACAAAAGAATTTGTCCATTTCCACATGGGGTAGCAATTTGAAAATAGCTGACATGGTTGATATTCTCAACCATGAGGGTGGGGTCTAGGAAGAGCCAATATTTCACAGTGCTGTACTCACTAAATTAGAATTCAAAATAATTGGAATACTTAAAAAATATGATGCTGAGTGTAATTAAATTGTCTTGATTTCTGAGATTTAGCCTAATGGTTTCCAATTATTTTGACAATCTGTCTAAACCAGCCGTGGGCAAACTACGGCCCGCGGGCCGGATCCGGCCCATTTGAAATGAATAAAACTAAAAAAAAAAAGACCGTACCCTTTTATGTAATGATGTTTACTTTGAATTTATATTAGTTCACACAAACACTCCATCCATGCTTTTGTTCCGGCCCTCCGGTCCAGTTTAAGAACCCATTGTGGCCCTCGAGTCAAAAAGTTTGCCCACCCCTGGTCTAAACCAATGCATTGATTCCCTTATCTTACAAATCCTGTTCATATTTTTACTTACAAAACTTAAGGTTTTTTTTATTGTTAAACATTAAAGGTTATAATATAGGATTATAATAATAGCAATGGTGCAAGGAATTTACTGATCCTACTCCAATGCTAAAAATTATTGTAGGACACCCTTTAAAATTCCTTCCCTCTGTCACTTTGAAGAAGGAAAGAATAAATCTCGAGGCAATGGAAGGAACTGTATATAACATATTTAATTTAATACAAAAGCTACAGCTCTATTAATCCTTGATAGTGGATTATAAACTAGCTACCCAGAAATGTGCTCACTATTTCTAAAAGTGTCTGTGGTTCATGCTACTTTAGTAGGTAACGTAAGAAGTGTGCAGGCTTTTCACAAATTTGTGTTGACCCTCTCCTCTGTTACTGCCTTCTCCTGTCCTTGTCATGTAGGCCTCCCTTACATGACCTATACTATCTAGAAAGGCATATCTACCTCATGCCTTTGCTTGTGCTGATCCCATAGCTTGAACTACCTTCTCTCGATCATTGCATTTTCAAGGTTTATTCTTCCTTCACTGTTGCACTTAAAAGCCACTATTCTCAAGAACTGTCAGGCCACCCAAATATATCAATACTAGAGGCCTGGTGCATGAAATTCGTGCATGGGGGAGGCCTTCAGCCTGACCTGCACCCTCTCCAATCTGGGAGCCCTCAGGGGATGTCCAACTGCCAGTTTAGGCTGGCTTTTGGACATCCCTCTCACAATCCAGGACTTCTGGCTCCCAACCGCTCGCCTGTCTGCCTGATTGCCCCTAACCGCTTCTGCCTGCCAGCCTGATCACCCTCTAACCACTCACCTGCCGGCCTGATTGACGCCTAACTGCTCCCCTGCCAGCCTGGTCGTCCCCAACTGCCCTCCCATGCTGGCTTGGTCGCCCCTAACTGCCCTCCCCTGCTGGCTTGGTCGCCCCTAACTGCCCTCAGTTGCCGGCCTGGTTGCCCCTAACTGTCCTCCCCTACAGGCCTGGGGATTGGGCCTAAACTGGCAGTTGACATCCCTCTGGGACCTCTGGCTCCTAACCACTCACCTGCCTGCCTGCCCTAACCAATCTGCCTGCCTGCTTGATCCCCCTAACTTCCTTGTCCTGCTGGCCTGATCCCCCTAACTGCCCTCCCCTGCCTGCCTGGTCACCCCTATCAACTTTTTTTTTAAATCTTATCCCCTTCACACACAATTGTATTTGATTTCCTTATTGTCTTCTCCCTGTCACACAATTTTCTCTCTCCTTTATGTAACACTTTTTCCTACTGACTAATCATTTACAAACTTTTCTTTCCTCCTTATTTCCTACTTCTGTTCCATCATCCTTCTTCCCATCTTTCTCCTTCCCTCCCTCCCTTCCTCCCCACATTCCTTCTTTCCTTTATCTTTACCCCTCTCCTTCCTGCCCACCTTAATTTTTTTCTTCACTTCCTCCCTCAGACCTGCTTTGCTCCCTCCCCCATTTCTTCCTTCTTCCTATTCTCCTTTTAAGCTCTACCAGCTCCCCTTTAAAACTTTTCTTCCCTCCCTCTTTCTCTCTCATCCACATCCTTCTCTACTTACTTCCACTGTTTTAATATCTATCTACCTGCCTAATTATTCACTATCATTTATCTTTTTTTCTTTTCTGACTCCTAACTTTTAAAATCTGTCCCCAGGACATAACTATACTTGATTTTAATTATAGCTCCTACAGTTCATGCACTCTCCTTCTTTAACTCTGCTCTCTACTGACTCCTTTATAAAGTTCTTCCCTCCGGCCCTTCTTAAAACTTCTGTTGGGGGTGGGGGGGGGCGTTAACCCCCAGACCAGGGCTCAGTCCTGGCCAAGTGTTTGCCATCTGCCCCTCCCCCCTTTTCCAGCCTCCCACCGCTGTCCTGCTCCCATTCCCTGCCTGGGACATCTGGCCCAGCGAGAGTGGCAGAGGCTTGCACGCAGGGCGCTGCTGCCGTGTAGGAAGAAAGCCTCCGCCCAGAAGGACTCAGACCATCCTCCACTCCATCCCGGACCCGTGGGTGCCTCCCTGTCAATGGCTGCCACCAGCCTCCTCCTGTGTCTGGGTGGGGCTCTCCCAGAGCCTCCTGCACCCAGCCCCTTGCTGGGCACACCTGCTGTAACCGACAAATTTGCATATTAGATTAGATTAGATCCTCTTTCTAAAACTGCCATGACATTAGGAGTTCATTTTTTTTTATCTCACATTTTGTCTTAATATTTATATCTCCTACCTGATTAAAAGTTACCTGCTAATTGAAACTGACCAACATCTCACAATTTCTTCCAAAATTTCTGTAAATATTTGGATGTATGAAATGATATGCGCCTATGATAATCACTTAGGGTGTTTATTTTATAAGTGCTAATAATCTAAATTAGAAAGAAAAGCACATGAAATGTTTTCCATTGAGTTCATTGATTAATTTATGTAAAATATTATTACTATACAATTTCTTCCCCTCAGATCTTCGGAGACAGATTGTCTCATTGTCTTGAATGCTCCCGTGGAGAGAAGTCTGAAGCCAGCTTGGTTACATCTAACTTGTGAGTAATTTTCTTCTTCTGCTCAAATAGGCGAAGGAAGCTTTCTCTGTACTTGAAGTTTGGTAACGTAAACCTGATGCATAAAGATGCCAATTGTTCCCTGTCTCATTTCACTGAAATATTGTCTATAGTAATTGCCAATTTAGTTCTATGTTTATGTAAGTGGAAGGTTCTTCTGTGAAATATTTGAAAACATATATGTTTTTCTCTTTGTTGCTTTTTAATGTTTTCTCTATTGCAAGTATATCAATTTTTTTTTATCATCTAACTGGTTTAATGTTTTTTGCCTTCCTAGATGCATTATTTCTGATTATCCCAAGGTGGTTTTTTTGTTTGTTTTCTATTGTGATTTGATTTTCAGCTGGCTCTGTTGGTTCCTTGCTAAGTCTAACTGATGTAACAATTCAGTAATGATGTTGTTTGCTTCCTCACTTCTCAATATATCTTTTCATCTTTTGTTGTTAGTTTATCTGTATGTTTTTCAGACTTTGGTTTATTCAGTTCATATCGTAATATTCGTTCTAAAATGCAAGACTTATGAATAATTCTCTTTTGTCCCTCTGTTTATTTTTCCTTTTAGATTTACTTGTCCTTGAAATGCTATGGTGTAGTTATGCCTCCTTGCTTTATCTTAGCTACATTTGTATGGCTGCTCTCTCCTGGCAGCTCAATGACTTCAGGAATACTGAACGTTTCCTCACCTATTCAGGACTAGTTTGTTTTCCTTACAAAAGAGTAGTTAGAAGCTTAGGTATTTGAGTTCTGTCCATTCCTTTGTAGCTGGGTGCCATGGGGAGGAGGGGGTGTTGGAAATAGGAGTGTGCAGTTATACACTATCAGCTCTTTCTTTTTGGTTAATGTTTGGTTGAGTGTCCTTTATCAAGTTTCATTTCTCCTAGTTGTAAAGTATAATCTGTTCTCATGGCACAGTTACCATCCTGCTTTGTATTATCCCCCAACTCAGAGTAACTCTGGAGTCTCAAGTTTCCTTCTTTTACCAGTGGGTTATGTGTTCCATCCCCCATACCCACTATTCAACCGCTAACCGTATGCACTACCCGTAAGAACAAAGGTACTTGCCGAAACCGGTTTGGCTCAGTGGATAGAGCGTCGGCCTGCGGACTGAAAGGTCCCGGGTTTGATTCCGGTCAAGGGCATGTACCTGGGTTGCAGGTACATCCCCAGTAGGAGATGTGCAGGAGGCAGCTGATCGATGTTTCTCTCTCATCGATGTTTCTAACTCTCTATCTCTCTCCCTTCCTCTCTGTAAAAAATCAGTAAAATATATTTTAAAAAAAAAGAACAAAGGGACTTGAAGGATATCAACTTGGTGAAAAGGCTCAAGACCTATATTTGTGTTAAGATGAACAGCTCTGCAGAGATGTAAAGGCACTAAGCTGCAATAGAAATTTCCGTTTCATTCCACGACCTCTAATTTCTGAAGCATTGGATGGTTTTCTTTTTCATGTATGGTTGCTGATGGTAATTTTTTTCTTTATTTCGACTATCTAGATTTTTGTATTCATTTCTTTAGATTCTAAGCTGGTAGAGAGGAATTTTGTTATTCAGCCTTATTCTGCTGTATTAATCCTCAAGTCCTTGTTCATTTCTTTAGAGATGGCATTTCCCTTGCCTTTATAAAGGCCTAAGCTCTGGCACCTGTAAAGACAGGCTTATTTCTGGCATAAATAAGCATCATTTCTAGTTGCTCTCCTAATGCCCCAACAAGAAGCTTGACAAAGGTGACTTTCTGGGAATGCTGTCACCAACACTAGCACTACCCTGGGCACTGTGAGAATTGAGAAATTTGAGGTAGCTGTCTGCAAGAAGCATGTTATTTTGCCAAGGAAAAAGAAATGACAAATTGTAGGTGTCAAATTGTGTTATATTAAAAAATAACCATCACATGGAAATAAAGAGTGATATTTGAAAGAATAAAGAATGCTTCAGGGACAAATGGGAGTTTAACCCCCTTGGCTATTTTTTTAAAAGAGGGTGAATTTGAGTAGGATTTTTAAGGAATAGTAGGATTTGGACTTCTGATGACAAGAGGAAATGATACTTGAGGTGATGGGTACATTGTACATAAAAGAGAAAGGCAAAGCAGGGGCTGTGTTTGCATGCATCATATCAACCAGTTTGGCTTTAGTATAAGGCACAAGAAAAGAGAGTATAAAGTGACTTCTTAAAAAGACAGAAAACTGCCCAGATGGTGTTGCTCAGTGGTTTAGCATCTACCAATGAACCAGGTAGTCATGGTTTGATTCCTGGTCAAGGCACATGCCTGAGTAGCCGGCTTGATCCCCAGTATGGGGTGTGCAGGCGGCAACTGATCAATTATTCTCTGTCATTGATGTTTCCATCTCTCCATCTCCTTTTCTCTCTCTCTCTAAAAAATCAATAACATTTTAAAAAAGACAGAAATCATAGAGACTCTTAGTAACAACCTTAGTGATTTTATGATTTTAACTTTTAGCTTTGGAAACTCCCACAGGTTTAAAATACCTCCCATGTCAGGACCCATGTGTCTCAGATGAAATATTTAGATTTCTTTCCTCTTGTTGGAAAAAAAAAAGCTTTTCTAGCAAACCAACCTCATCTTATTGAGTTCAGATTCTAGCAGGCTGACATTAGCAACAACAGATTAGAGGTGTGAATTTCCTCAATTTATGTTAACAAGGTGCTAAATGCAAAGGCCAATTATGCCCCCCCCCCCATGTCAACTTCCTGTCACCTGAATATCCAGGGAATGAGCTTGATCAGGGCATGGCCCTTGCCCTGTGATATTTATGGGATTCTCAGCTGAAACTTATTGGATTCCTGAAAGTGTGGATTGTAGATTCCTCAGGGTATTGAGAAATGTTGTGGGTTCGCTATAAATGCCCCAGATGCTTTCCAGAGCACCTGGCAATAAATTCCAGCCTCTTTGACTTCCCACTTCTTCTGATGCAGGGTTATTAAGTATAAAATATTACATGCTGAAATTCACATAAAACAGCCTAATTAGTAATAGGAGGAAGTGAGAGCAAGGGCACATATGGTCAGAAAGGGATCACAGAGGGGCTAAGGATAGGGATCTATAATTGCAAAAACAGAGGGAATTCAATCCCCTTCCAATATTTCAGTGCCCTGCCTGCCCTACAATTCCCTTCTGGCCATCTATTCTCATTGTTCAGGCTATTTTTAATTTTCATGACTTTTTTGTCTTTTATTAAAGTATTTTTTATTGATTTTTTTAGAGAGAGAGGAAGAGAAAGGGAAAGAGAGATACATTGATGTGAGAGAGAAACACTGATCAGCCTCCTCTTGCATTCAGTCCTACTGGTGATTGGGCCAGCAACCTGGGCATGTGCCTGACCGGGAATCGAACCAGTGACCTTCTGGTGCATAGGATGACACTCAGTCAACTGAGCCACACGAGCCAGGGCTTGTCCTTTTTTTAAATAAACATTTTGTTTTAGGTTTACAGAAAAGTTGTGCAGATAGTTTGGAGAGTTCCCATCTTTCAAATATTGACTTCTAAGAAAATACTAGGATGGAGACCCAATTCACTATAGGAAGGAAAGTTGTTGTTTTTGTTTCCCCCCCTCGAATTTCTTCCCTACACTCATTATACTCAATGTTATGCCCTAGTTTAGATGTTCAATAATTCTGATGGAATGTGCTCACTAAAATAATATTCTGATTCAGGTCTATGTATGTTGCTCTTTGTGCCTACAACAGAGTTACTAAAAGCATGGTCAATGGACCTCTTCTGGTCTACAGAATGTTTGTAAAACAGTAAGAGGCTTGTGCCAAATCTCAATCATCTACGTTGCTGAGTTTCTTGTAGCAAGACAGTATTTTTAGGAAGGAAGCCATGCCTTGATTTGCATTCTGTTGCTATCCTTTGGTACATTCTCATTGTTTTGTCTACTTGAAAGATTCCTACTCAGTCTTCAAAACCAACTATCTGCATTACTTCCCCTGAGAAGCCTCTACACACACATGGGCTCCACCCCTGAGAAGGCTCTACAAACACATTGTTGGATCTCAAATAATACACCAGAATGTAAGTAGCATGAGCAAGTTCCTAAAAATGTATCAAAGAGTTAAGCACACAGAAGAGGATTCATAATATCTGGCAGATTGCATAAAATGCAGCTATATTGAGTTAAATTAGAAAATTGATGGTAAACTAGTTTCTATAACCTAGGAATTATAACCTATAATCAAGGAAGTAAGCATAATTTACATTGTGATTTAGGATTAAAAAATAAATAAGTTTGATGTAATTGACACTATTGATATAATTGTAAAATAGCATTAATTGAATAGATATTTGCCACTGCCTTAACTCTTTGGCAAAAATTTTAGGGTGATCTTACACTTAACTAATCCTTGGTGCTTTCTGCCTATTACTTATATAAGGACTATGTTATGATTGTCTTTGGTTCTTGCCTTGTGTGTATGTCAGTAAATAGAAAAGCATTGCTTTTTTTAATCTAGAAAAACTATTTAAATAAAAGAGTATGAGTCTAATGGAAAATAGGATTATTTTCTAGGTTCTAATCATGTGCCTTTTATCAGCAATAATGCCACACATGCGAGTGCGCACACACACACACACACACACACACACACACAGTCTTCAATAGATTAAATACCCATCTCTCACTGTGAGAAAATAGAGGAACTCTAAATTCTAATCTTAAGATCTAGAGCAGTGATATCAACCACGGATGATGATTTTGCCCCATAGGTGATACTTTGCAATGTTTAATATTGAGAGACATTTTATTTTGGGGTCACTGTACGAGAAAGGCACATGCTCCAGGTATTTAGTGTATAGAGGTTATGGAAGCTACTAAATGTAAGACAGTACACAGGACAGTCTTCAAACAAAGACTAACCTGGTCTAAATCATCAGTGATGCCAAGGTTGAGGCACAATGGTCTAGAAGGCTACCAGATGGACACTAAGAAGTCAGTAGCTTTTTCTTGGGGAAAAAATCTACTCATGAGGGAAGCTGAAGACTTACATGTTATATGTGTCAGAGAACATAGAAGGGTACTTAACCCAAATTGAGGAGTCATAAAAACATTCTAGAATAAACAGTCCCTGAGATAAAATTTAAGTGTTTATTAAGAAAATAAAGTTGTAATGGATTTATAGAAATAGTGACTGCATGCACAAATGCATGAAAACATTACATAGGTTGATATCTACAGGAGACTTTATACAATTTAGTATAACTAAAAGTGAGGCAGGGAGTGGTAGATATGAGGACAGAAGGCAGTGAGGTAGATTCTTGGTCATTGGAAGTCTGGAAACTCTTAGAAGGGAGTGCCCAGGATGAATAAGATGGTTATGAGCTTTTACACCCAAGAATTTCACAATCTGCGATTGAAACCTATAGGTAAGACAATAAATTTTAATTCTCTGCTTTAAGTGTTATGGTAGAGATACACACAGAATGACAAGGCAACATAGAGGACAATAAACAATTGAAATAGAGAGGGACTGGAAAGGCTTTCTGATGTAGATGGCATGGTTACATTTAAACTGAGTCATAAGGATGACGCACAGTAAGCTGGATGACAGTGCAAAGTGGAAGGCATTTATTCCAGTTAAAAAGAAAGGTGCACCGGACAGGAGAAAAAGAGAATATGAAAAAATATCATATTTCAAGTGGTCCAGTGTGGGTACTACATATTGTATGAAGCGAAGATAGTGGTGAGAGATGAGGCTGGAAGAGAGGGAGGAGGAGTCAGAAGATTATGAGGTTTTCTTTATGGCAATGCTGAAGATTGGACAGACTACAGAATGCCATTGATGGAAATAAAATAAGGGGGTAACCCCATCTGATTTGTGCCTTAGAATAATCACTCTGCCTAGAGATTGTGGCCAGAGGGAACAGGCTTGAAGTCAAGGAGGTGGGTCTGGAGACCTTGAGGACTTTCTAAGCAAGAGTATTTGGTGGTCCCACTGAGATCTTCTAACTTACATGGACATGTCATTCTCTTATCACATTCAAAATTTTAAAGTAGTTAGTTCCCAATTCAGGTGAAACACTTATGTACACTTACCTGGAGAATTTGCAGGGGGGACAGAACATGTACACTAACAGACACCTAAGGTAAGAAATAGTGCACTCCATAAAAGGGTGCAGATACATTGCAGTGGGGAATCAAAGCAGACAGAGGATAACTTCTGTGTAGAGAATAAGAAATGATTCTATGACAGTGATGGCAATAGAGGAGGCTATTAATATCATAAAATTTATGGCAGATTATTAGGTGTAGATTGATTATTAAGCATTTATTATGTACAAAGTGCTTTAAGGGTATTATCTCTGTTAAGTGTTACAATGCTCCTACGTGTTAGGTACAGTCATCATCTCCATTTCACAGATGAGAAAGTTGGGCTCTAAAAAGGTTAAGGGATTTGCCCAAAGTCACTCAACTGTTAATGGCAAAATCAGGAATTAATCCTGGTGTGGAGGAAACAAATAACATTTAGAACAGCGGTTCTCAACCTGTGGGTCGCGACCCCTTTGGGGGTCGAACGACCCTTTCACAGGGGTCGCCTAAGACCATCAGAAAACACATATATAATTACGTATTGTTTTTGTGATTAATCACTATGCTTTAATTATGTTCAATTTGTAACAATGGAAATACATCCTGCATATCAGATATTTACATTATGATTCCTAACAGTAGCAAAATTACAGTTGTGAAGTAGCAACGAAAATAATTTTATGATTGGGGGTCACCACAACATGAGGCACTGTATTAAAGGGTCGCGGCATTAGGAAGGCTGAGTACCACTGATTTAGAAAGACAGAGAAGGGAGGAAGGGGTTTCCCCTGTGGAGGAAAGAGCAACATTACAGGGACTGAAGTAGGGCATCCAGGGTATCTGTGGAGAAAATAGAACGGCTCATTTTGCCTAGAGCCTATATTGGTTAAAGGATGTTCAAATTAGCAGATTTTTCCAAGCCATGTGGACAAACAAACCCCCAGGAATCTTTCATAATTAAGATATTTCCGTTAGCATCATACCATAAGTAAACTCCTCTGGTGAAGTATAGCCATCCATCCATTGCTTTGTTCCAGCTCTTTGAGGTGAGCCATCTTGAATAGTTTAGGACAATTATTTGATCACACATTTCCTAATTGATGAAAAATGTTAATAGTATCTTCAAAATCCCTCACCCCCTGACTGCCAGTGGAGCATGCATGGAACAGATGCCAAAGACAGCTTGAAAACTTCCCAGGGGCTTGGCAACAGCACTTGCTGTGAGTCCCTTACCTGCTGCATCCAGACTTGGCAACACAAGTAGCATTGTGCTTGCCAAGGGGCTCAGGTGGCATTTTGAAGGGACTCCTTATAAATCCACCCAGTGCTTTGTATTCCCTTAAAATTCCAGGATAAAAACAGAGACCCAGTATATAGACCCAGTATTTAACAACACAACTGGGAAAATAATTATTTCCAGGAAGTGTTGTCTATTGATATTTTACCACAGCATTTATAATCCACGTTGAGTATAGGTCAAAAGGATTTTGTGTACACTGACCACCTTCTTCTAATATGTCTGGCTGAACATTTCTTCTGACTTAAAAAAAAGTGAGGGGGTTGGGAAGTCCTGAGAAAAACCATGGTTATTAGGTCCCTAGCCATCTTTCTAGCCACAGCTCCCCTCCTCACCCAGCCCTCTGAGTCCTGACCTCTGCAGGTATTTCACTCTTGCTTGTTCCAACCACTCTCTGCCCTGCCAGTCCTAGTCTTTTTGCTTACCCTGTGTCCTCTGCTCTACAGTGTCTTCTCCAACTTGACTTCAGACCATTCTTTAATTGTTCCCTCAACTGCACCTTTAATAAACAATTCAATTTTATTCCTCATTCTAAAGTCTGACTTGCAGGCAACTTCAAAAGAGATGTCTCTTAGAATGCAAGTTAGCACTGGAAACTTGAGAAGATTTGTGTTTTGTTTTGTTTTAAAAGAATAGTCCATAATTGACAGATCACATCAAGAAACATACATGACTTGATTGGCTGTGGTGGATCAATGGTTGAGCATCAACCTATGAACCAGGAGGTCATGGTTTAATTTCCAGTCAGGGCACATACCAGGGTTGCCGGCTCGATCTCCAGTGTGGGATGTACAGGAGGCAGTTGAGCAATGATTCTCTCTCATCATTGATGTTTCTATCTCTCTCTCTCCCTCTTCCTTCCTCTCTAAAATCAATAAACATATATATATTTAAAAAGATGCATACATGTCTACTTATCTCACTTTCAGTGAGGGTACCATGATCAGTATTCAGGTGATGATTGCCTGAAGATTCCACTATAAAATTTTCATCTAATGGTTTCAACCATTGATGATGATTGCCTAAATTAATTACTTGTTTTGAGGGCACCAAATAGTGATTTTAAAATTCTATTTAACTTTTTTTATTTATTAGCTCAGGTTTTTCTACCAAAAGATAACTCTTTAACAAAAGCTATTTGGTGACATCAAAATATAGTTCAGACAGAAAAAGGCAGAAGGAATTGTTTCCTTTAAAATTATTATTTTTAGAGAAAGACATTGATGTTCTAGTAAATTTTAATGGTTCTCAATGAGTTTATTCCCTCCCTTATTCTTCCTCTCCCTAACTTCCTTTCTTCCTGTAATTTTTCTAAATAACACAATGGATGCCAATATATTCAGTGTGTTTTAATAACTATTTGTATTTATTAGTTTTCTTAATATTATTATTTCTACTACTATTGTTATTGCTACTATATGCTTAAATTTCTCACTTATGTCACACTAGAGATACTTTATGCTTGTTTCTGGAATGTTTTGAAATGACCTATTAGTTTTTTGTGTGTTTTTTGTAAATTTATCTTTATTGTTGAGAGTATTACAGATGTCTTCCATTTTCCTCCATTGCCCTCTACAAACCGGTTCCCACCCCACTGCAGGCTTTCACCACATTATTGTCTGTGTCCATGGATTATGCATATATGCATGTAAGTTATTTGGTTAATCACTACCCATCTCCCCCCACCCCCTCTCTCAGATCAATCAGTCCCTGCGATGCTTCCATGCCACTGGACCTATTTTGTTCTTCAGTTTATTTTGTTAATTAGATTCCACATATAAGTGAGATCATGTGATAGTTACCTTTCTCTGACTGCCTTATTTCACTTAGCATGGTACTCTTCAGGCCCCTCTATGCTGTCTCAAACGGTAAGAGATTCTTCTTTTTTACTACTGCATTCCATGGTATAAATGTACCACAGCTTTTTTATCCATTCATGTACTGATGGGCACTTGGGCTGTTTCTAGATCTTAGCTATTGTAAATTGCACCACTATGAACATAGGTGTGCAAACATTCTTTCTGGTTGGTGTTTCAGTATTCTTAGGATATATTCGTAGAACTGTGATTACTGGGTCAAATGACAGTTTGATTTTTAAATTTTAAGAAATATATATATTTGTATTGATTTCAAAGAGGAAGAGAGAGAGAGAGAGAGAGAGAGAGAGAGAGAGAGAATGGAGAGAAATATCAACTATGAGACAAAATCATTGATCAGCTGCCTCCTGCTGCATGCCGCACACTGGGGATCGAACCTGAAACCCGGGCATGTGCCCTGACTGGGAATCAAACTGTAATCTCCTGATTCATAGGTTGGCTCTCAACCACTGATCCATGCTAGCCAGGCTAATTTTTAATTTTTTGAGGAAACTCCATACTGTTTTCCAGAATGGCTGTACCAGGCTGCATTCCCACCAGCAGTGTACTAGGGTTCCCTTTTCTCCACATCGTCACCAGCACGTGTTGTTTGTTGATTTATCACAGGTATGAGGCGATAGAATTTTGTACAGGAAGTCTCAGACTCATCTTGGATATTTTCTGCTTGAGACTTAAAATCGCTGGTTCTTTTCAATGGAGTATATACAGAGAACACAGTGTGTATATTAGCGGTTTTTATTGCTATTGGGTTCTCATGGCTGCTAGGCTTTTTCAGCAGGCAGAGCTAGGAGGAACATATTTTAAAAACAACAAAATATAGGGATTCAGCAAAAATGAAAAATAAGGAAAAAGAATTCATGGACACAGATAACTTTGTGGTGATTGTTGGAATAGTGGGGGTTGGTGGAAGTGGGAGAGGGTATGGGGGATAAATGAAAATGAAATAAAATAAATAAACAAAATAAAAATAAAACTGAGTTTACATTCATAATTTCAAATTTAGGGTTAACGTCACTTTTATTTATAGTATTTGATTTTATATTTGTATTTCTCTTTTGTATACTGAGACCATTGATTCTATTAACATTTTTTTGAATTTTTGTAGTGAATGTATACATATATATACACATATAGTCTCAATATAATAGTATTAATATTAATAGAAACAGTAGACTATTGAAAGTTGTTTAAGCTTACTTAACAGACCTACTTATTCTTAGAATATATTATACTATAGATAAATAATAAAATCATTATAATTCAAAATAACTTTAAATAAATTTTCCTCCATAAATAAGTTATCATATTTATATTAGAGTTCTATTTTCAATTTTTAAACGTTGCTTTTTTTACATTCCTATTTAATTTTACTTTGTAATATGTAAAACTTGCATATATTTTTAAATTCAGAGCTATAACAAAGTATATTTGCATTCCTTCTTTGTCAGAATATTAGATTTTTAATTACTTCTTATTTTAGGTTATAATAGGAAAGTTTATGGACTATATATAATTACATGTTAAGGAATGGGAAAATATTTCTTCTTAATCATCATATTATGAGTACTTCCTGTAGCTTAAGAACAAAAAAGCTTCTTTTAACTTGTTGTTTAACCCATCCTTACATAGAAATGCATCATTTGTGGGATGCAATGAGTGAAATCTTAAAAAATATATTTGCATGCATTTAAAAAATTGTGGTAAATACATATGAGATCTAACCTCTTCAGTTTTTAAGTGCACTGTACAGTATTGCTAACTATAAGCAGATCTCTATACAGCAGAACTCTGGGACTTTTTCATCTTTCATGACTGAAACTCATGCCCATTGAATAGTAACTCCCCATAGTATGAAACTTGTAGATAGTGATTTGTGTATGTTTTCTTCATCGTAACCCCCTAGTAGCTTCATGTGCAATGTCAGCACCTGCTTCTTGATCATCTGTTATAAAGAGTTGTTTAGAATCCTATCTAATAAAGACAGAATATGCAAATTGACTTTCACTTTGCAACAAAGATGGCGGCAAATTGACACAACAAAGATGGCGACGGCTGGGAAGGCAGAAGGCGGCTCCGGGCAGGAGCAAAGGCAGAAAGGCGGCTCCGGCCAGAGCAAAGGCAGTGCCGGCAGCCAGGGGAAGGAAGGCCTATTCTTGCATGAATCTTCATGCATCAGGC
This sequence comes from Myotis brandtii, assembly GCF_000412655.1. Classification (NCBI taxonomy): domain Eukaryota; kingdom Metazoa; phylum Chordata; class Mammalia; order Chiroptera; family Vespertilionidae; genus Myotis; species Myotis brandtii. The sequence continues at coordinate 2,131,064 of NW_005371541.1, forward strand.
CTCTAGTCTGTAATAAAATTTGCTCACAAAAGCCAGCTATCACTAATATTATTATTATATATTTAGCTTTATGCCAAGTCTAAATAAAAATATAAAAAAGTAAATATTTAATATATTGTGTATAACAGAATTATATGGACATTAATACTATAATAATTTATATTAATGGATATGTATAAAGAATACTAATAAAAGCTAACTTGTACTGAATGCAATAATGTGCCCTTCTCCAAGCTAGGTGCTTTTTATGCATTTACTCCTTTAACCTCACAGTCACCTACCTGGGATAATTCAATATTAGTACCCTCATTTTGTAAATGAGGCCACTCTGCCTCCAGAAGCCCGAGAAACTAGTCAAAAGCCACCCCAGTGAGTAGGGGGTCTCTGGTCTTATGATTGAAGTTAACCTCTTAGATCACAAGTTAGTAATAGTCTGAATCTGATTTCAGTCTGTACTATTCCAAAGTCTGTGCTCTATCTATTCTATCATGTTTCTATTTGCAACCTTGCAACAGCGAAAAGATTAAACATTAATAGCCGCTTGCATTATTTATAATGTAGTGTGAAATGTGTGGATCAAATTAGAAAGGCTTTGGTGACCATTGCTGCAGATGAAAACTTTTCACTGACTTATTCAACAAATAAATGTGAGCATGTACTATACAATGGGTTCATTTTTTTAGAGAATAGAAAACAACTTATGTTCTAATTGGAAGATAGATTTTGAACAAATTTTCATTTAATGTCAGAGAATGACCCATGATCTGAAGAAAAATAGAGTAAGGGACTGGGAAAGACTGTGATGCTGACAGGTGGCTGTTTCAGGAAACAGCGTTCGGGGAGGACTCTGAGAATGCGATATCTGAGCTGAGCTCTGAATGAAATGAGGCACAGAGTCTTTAGGGAGGGAAAAAGCAAGTATAAAGCCCTTGAGACCAGCTCAGTGTGCATCAGACAGACCCTAAGGTGACCTGTGATTTCCCACTTCTCATGTTCATGACTGTGTAATCCCCACCTGTTGAGTATACATTGGGCCTGTGACTAGCTTCCAACTAATGGATACAGCAAAGGTTGTGGGATGTCACTTCTTGATTAAGTTACATGACAAAGTTTATGACAAAGTTATATGATAGATCTAATTCCCATATTTGTGCTGTTACATAAGACTCCATTTTAACAGACTGGAGTGAGAGACTATTGCTTGCCGATTTTGGAGAAGCAAGCTTCTATATTGTATCTGTCTATGGAGAGGGCCATCTAACAAAGGACTATGGGGTGCCTGTAAGAGTCGCAGGTTTCACAGAGCTGATTTCTGCCAATAACCACATGAGTTTGGAAGAAGATCTCAAAGTCCAGATGAGAACCTGATTTCAGCCTCAGGAGATCCTAAGCAGAGGACCTAGATAAGCCTTGCCTAGACTCCTGACTCCAGAGATAATAAATGTGTGTTGTTTTAAGCCACTAAAATAGTGGTATCTTGTTATATAGCAATAGAAAATCAACCAACACAGTGTGTTATAGAGAGAGCAGCAATGAAAGATTTGCTGTTGAGAAAGTGCCAATGGGAAGAGCAGGAGGAAGGAGATGGCTAGGAATCAGATTATGAGAGCACTGCTAATCAAAGTGTGGTCTTCAGGCTACTCCCATCTCTGAACTACCAGCCTTCCATTCTATAAAATTGAAAGCAAGCATTAGGAGACATTTATAGCAACTTGACATTACACAACATTTGAGCAGTGATTGGTGGACTCACTGCATTGAGCAGAATATGGTCAAGCACAGGTGTTGAATTTCCTGGTAAGTTCCATATTGTGGAGATATGATATTGACCTACAAAGGGCTGCTGAGGAGAAGTTGTGTTCAAAGTGCTGACATGGAGCCTTACAGGCTATGATTTAAAAAAATATAAAAAAATAAAGGATACCTTCTAATAGTTTTAGAAGCTATTGGAGGTTTTGAGCAGAGGAGAGATGTGAATTAATTTACTTAGTTGATTTAATTCTTCTAGTTCATGCAACTGTTCTGGGTAGGACAATAAGGGGGGTATGATACTCTGGAGGTAAAAAAGAAGGTATCTTAGACTATGGGAATAGTATGGAATGGTTAAGATATGTTTGAACACAGACTTAATACTAATAAGTATTACTGCTAGACTAAACGTGGGATATGAGTGAAAGGGAGGGGAAAAGGACAGAAAAGTAAATTCAGTAAGGTGTATACATAGAGATAGGGAAACCCTCTTTTCTCCATAATGTATGTGCATAATATGGGAGTTGAGGAGAGTAATTTCCCATTTAGCAAGCTTTGTAGGATTTAGTAACTTTCTATCTCACATCCTAGGCCAGGGGTGGGCAACCCCTGGCACGCGTGCCAAACATGGCAGGCCAGTAACTTTTGCTGCCACGCAAAACCCTCTCTTATAATCTTCCATTTACAATTTTTTTCTTAATATCGACTTTTTTATTTTTCAGATAAATTCAGTGTAGGTGCATATTAGATAAATAAATAATTTTACATAATAAGTTATTTTAAAGACCATAGACATGGATTGATGAGAGAGGGGAAGAGCAATTTCTATGCCTCTGCCTTAACTCTCCTGCTTTCCTAGATCCGACCAGTGTTTTGGTTTCATCCACATATGCTTGTGAATCTTTGTTCTCAGTGATGAATTTTGTTAAGTCTCATAATAGGAGTAGCCTGACGGATGAAAGTAGTAGCTCGTGCATATCTCTGAAGGTCACGAAATATAAACCTGATGTAAAATCTCTGTCATCAGTGATGCAGCAGCAAAAGTCCCACTGATAATATCAAACGGAGTCATAAAGTTTTCTGTTGGACTATCAGTGTACATGTATACATTAAAAAATAAATGTATTTTTCATCATCATATACTGTGTTTTTGTCGCTCGAATGAATTTTATTATTTCTTCAAGGTTCTTCACATATGTACACCTTAAGAGATATCAAGTAGGCGTAACATTCTCAAAAAATTAAGGTTGGCACGCAGAAGAATTTTGAGTCAGAGATTTTGCTAGTTTTGGCACGCACTCACAAAAAGGTTGCCCACCTCTGTCCTCCTAGGCTGAAGATTGTGGTAGGCAAAATTGTAGGGCACCCATGAGTTCTTGTTCCTTGGTGTACTCTGCATAATCTATGAGACTAGAAATATGATGGAACTCACTCTTGTGAGTAGGTTATGTTCTATAGAAAAATTGACTATAAGAATGAGATATTCTGGATGGATGTCATAGGGATGCAGGAGCCAACTGAATAAGCTCTTAGTGGCTAAAACTAGAACAATTTGAGTAATTAAAAAATAGATATTGGATCATAACCAATAGTGTTAAATATTGATGAGTCCATGCTGATATAAATAAATGATTGAACACATAAATGGAGAAGAAGAAACAAATATATTCTGTGCATACATTTTTCAAATAACTTACGTCAATGCTCTACGTTTAAGAAGACAGAGAATAACTCTTCGCCCTTTAATTGTATACTGCACAGTGTGACTTACTTCCAAAGAGCACAGTATGGAAAGGGGTGTAGGAGAGTAACTTTACTGACAATAACTACCTCAAGCAAGGTGGCCAAAATTAACCTCAATAGTGGTTAATCATATCGATAGTGCGTGCCCTTGATAGAATGCAATGAGAATGCCACTTTAGCTCTGTGATCTTCTGCATGTAACCACATTACCCCAGTCTAATGAGAAAAACATCAGCCAAATCCTGAGGGACATTGTACAAAATACCTGACCAGAAATCCTCAAAACTGTAAAGTCATCACAAATGTGGAAATCTGAGAAACTGTTCTAGCCAAAGGGAACCTTAGAAGGTTAAATGGAATGTGGTATATTGAATGGGATTTGGGGACAGAAAAAGGACAAAAAAAAAGAGAAAGAAATCTGATTAAAACTGGAGTTTAGTTCATAACAATATATCAACTTGGCCCATTAATTATGATAAGTATACCATACTTACAAAAGGTGTTAATAATTGGGGAACCTGAGTGTGGGGTATATGGGAACTCTCCATATTAACTTCACAATAATTCTATAAACCTAAAATTGATCTTAAATAAAAAGCTTATTTAAGACCTAAGTCTAGAAGTCAGAGACAGAGAAGTCACAGATTCAAAGCACAAGCTATAGGTAATGTACTCTTTTTGACTTGAAAATGAAGGACGTGTTCAGCAAAGGATGAGGGTGACCCCTAGGAACTGAGTGTAGGCCCTGACTGACAGCCATCAAGAAAATAGGGACCTCAGTCTTAAAACCACAGGAACTGAATTCTAACAAGAAAGCGCTTACAAGTGAATTGCACCCCCCAGATATGCCATAGAACCTCCAAATAAGAACTCAGTCTTGTCCAACACCTTGATTTCAGCCTGATGACCATGAGTAGCACTAACATATATAATTTTGAGTTAATCAATAGCTGTTGTCTCAAACTTCTAAGTGTGTGGTCATTTGATAGGCAGCAACAGAAAACTAATACAGAGATAGAATAAGAAACAGACCCATTTTCTTTCTACACACACATAACATTAGTGGACTTCTTGCCTTGGTGAATGTGAGAGAGGAAGCAGGTAAGCTTGAGTTAGTTCATTTCTTACTCTTTTTGGATAAGTTTTCTAATAAGAAGGCAAATTATGTTTGTTTATTTGTTTGCCCTTGGTGTGGTAACGGAGTGTCTGTAGTTATAGTGGTTAAGTCAGAAAGAGGGAGAGAGAAAATTTGTACATGACAGAAGTAACAAGACAAGTTTTTCTCCATAATTACTTTTTTTAGAGTGAAGTTGATACTTTGATCGGATTCCTTATAGCTGCTACTTTTTAATTCTTGATTGTTTCTGAACTAAGAGAGGGCAAGCCAGAATTGTTTATTGAGGTATTGTTCTGGGGAAGTAAAAAAGAAAGGCAAAGAGAAAAAAAAGTCTTTAAAAATATTATTCTCATGATAACTATCAAAGAAAGTGGGCTCAGGACTGTGAACACCAGCCTGAAGCATTTTCATTTAATGAAATAGAACCTTTTCCTTGAACAAGGGTGTGACATGTTGAGAGTGAGGTTTCAAACCAATTAGTTTTATAGCTATGCAGTCCAGAGGAGGGCGAAGGAATCAGGGATAGTGTGTGGAAACAATTATGCCTATGCAAATATTATATAAAATGACTTACCTTTGAGCTCCATATAAAAACTGATCTTGGCTCAAACTGGGACTTGCTTAATAGGCAAGAAGAAAGAATGGTACGAAACATAAACCTGACTCCTTAAAAGCTTGACATAGGCATATGTGCATATGAAAGCTGAATTTTTGCCAAGTAGCGTATAAAAAATAAAATGTCATCTCACTACTCTTAGCACTTGCAGCTGTATTTTTATTTCCATTCATGGGGAAATGATTTTAAAAGAACTTTTCATAATAGTTAAATTTGGCAAAATACAATATCTAAGTATCATTGAGAGGACTCGAGTTGTTAAACATGGTGGTCACATAATCCTTCAAAAAGTTACATTTATCTTGAATATTTGGCTCTTCTCATCTGACCTGTGAAAGTTGGATTTTTATACTAAACAATGTGAATTTTTGATCACCCCAATGGAGCTCCATGGGTGAAATGTTGGACTCTGACACTTAAAAGCTAAAAAGGAAAATATTGCTCTAAATTTGCTTTATTAAAATAGTAGACCATTTTAGATGCCATTTCAGTCATGGATATCCCTCTAGGGCCATGGTCACTCAGATGTGCCACAGAATTACAAACACAAATCTAGTTGATATCAGCAGTCAGGTTCCAAATTCAAGTTAGATCATGGTGGAGGGTGTCTGGTCAGGGAAGCCAAAGCCCAGTTCCAACCATATACTTATGCCTTCAGGTTTCATGGCTTCCTCTGCACCCTACAATGCTACTTACAGGGCTCCCTGGGGTATGCTGGGATGTTATAGTATGCTTGATTCTCTTTTACCACGAGCATCAGGTTTCCAAAAACAACAGCTGACTTTTATCTAATATGTAATCTGTAGACAATAAAGGATAATAGTTACAAGGGGTAAAATAGTTCATTAGATGACTAGATTTTGAATCTTGCTTCCAACATGTAATACCTCTATGACGTGAAAACAGATTAATTTGCTTCTTGAGGCCTCATCTGTTGACTGGGGTAAGTAAAATGGAGCAATAGCTACATTCTACTTCAACAACCTATTCTTGAGATTTAACACATAACTGGAAAGATATATATATTAGTCAGAATTCTCCAGGGAAGCAGAACCAATAGGACATGTAGGTATAGAAGGGATTTAATATAAGGAATTGGGTCGCATGATTATGGAAGCTGACAAGACCCAAGATCTGCAGGGTGAGTGAGAAAACTGGAGATCCAAGAGAGCCAATGGTTTATTTCTAGTTGGAGTCTGAGGGCCTGAGAACCAGGAGAGCCTCTGGTGTAAGTTCCTACACAAAGGTCAGCAGGCTTATGACCCAGGAAAAGCTGATGTTTCAATTTGATTCCCCCTGAAGCAGAATAAAATGCTGATGGCTCAGTTCAAAGCCAGTCAGGAAGGAAGAATTCTTTGTTTCTCAATCTTTTTGTTCTATTCAAGTCTTCAACTGATTAGTTGAGACCCACCCACATTAGAGAGGACAATCTGCTTTACTCTATTGATTTAAATTTTAATCTCATCTAAAAATAACCCCACAGAAACATTCAGAATAATGCTGGACCAAATGTCTGAGCACCCTGTAACCAAGTTGACATAAAATTAATCATTACAGTCCATATCAAGCACACCATCTGTTGCTGGGAACATGCATAATAAAGGTAATCATTCTTTTTCATTAACTATTAAAGATACCGCACATTTTATTTTTAGTATTTTTCAAGTGAGTGATCATGCTCACATTCTGTACTTGAGAAATACAGATGTTTTCAGTGGATAGATAGCTTTTCGAAAATTACATAGCTACTATGTTACAGAGCTAGAATTGAGGATTAAGAATTTTCTGACTACAAAATCCTGTTTTTACAATTAAATTGCATTTCCTATTTTTTTTAAAAAATAAAGAAAAAACTGAGAAGGCAAAAACTAGAGCCCACAGAACTCCCTCTAAGTCTTATACGTCCCAGTGCAATTTTCTGCCAGTGTATGCATTTATATATAACCATGTGTGAAACATCTAGGCCTTTTTTCTGAGAAGTTGAGTAGGTGGCATGTATTTCAACAGCTCATCTTCACCAAATGAGAGCTATCATATATAGCTAAAGATGATGTCAGCCTTTCTAAATATAATTTTCAACTGTGCTGAGAAAAATATAAACTGCAGCACTGTAATAATCAACATATAAATAGCTCCCACATCTTTGCCATGCTAATCTGGATGATATTGTGGATGAGGGCTATCCAAGGGGGGCCTTCTGTTACCATGATTTCTGCTACCCAGTGAGCAGCTGGGAATGATGACATTTTTAGTTAAAGGCAGTTTGGAAAGGGTTTTATTCCACGGAGATAAGCTAAAAGCTCAAAATAAAACAATCCCAAACTGCCAATGTTTGATTGGTTTGAAGTTGGAACGGTGATATTGAATGCCTGTTTTTCACACAGTTTTAAAGAGAAAACACACAGCTTTCCATTGCCCTTTGCTGACAATCTGAAACTCTAGTTGTATATATATGTTTTTATTGATTTATAGAGAGAGGGGAAGGGAGAGGGATAGAGAGATAGAAACTTCGATGAGAGAGGAACATCATCAATTGGCTGCCTCCTGCACACCCCCTACTGGGGATTGAGCCTGAAATTCGGTCATGTGCCCTGACTGGGAACCAATGACCTCTTGGTACCTGGGTCAACACGCAAATGCTGAGCCATACCAGCTGGGCACCTCTAGTTGTGGTGGTTTTTTGTGTGTTGTTTTTTTTTGTTTGTTTTGTTTGTGTGTGTGTGTGTGTGTGTGTGTGTTTATTGTTGTTGGCATTTCCTCCACCTGTCAGGGTTGCCAAACCCATCATCTCCAGGCCTGAAATGATGTTAGGCAGCCTAAGCCGTGGTCAGACAGTTCCTCTCTCTGTAGGGAGCACTGAACACAATGACCCTGGGAAGAGGTAGATATGCCCTGTCTCACTATCAAAACCACATGGGGTTCCTTTTGAAGACATGGGAAGATTCTAGTACATACCTGACTCAGCTGTAGGTCAGGACTCTGTGGGAATTTTTCCTTTTGCAATATTGCTAATCCCTGCTAAAGATGAGTAGGTGTTTACATGACGGAGATTCGCCAACAGGGTAGTTTTTGGCTATCTCTAGCCCTGAGACAGAACTTTTTTTGTTTTTGGGTTTTTTTTGCAGCACAGTGTGTTTATATATATATATAT
>NW_005371541.1:2139471-2143941 GCF_000412655.1 Myotis brandtii
TTATGCACTCGAGGGGGGGGGGTCCTCCTCAGCCTGGCCTGTGCCCTTCTGCAGTCCGGGACCCCTCAGGGGATGTCCACCTGCTAGCTTAGGCTCACTCCCCGTGGAATCGGGCCTAAGCTGGCAGTCAGACATTCCTCTGGCAGCCTGAGAGCCCTCGGGGGATGTCCTAAGATGTCAATCGGACATCCTTAGCATTGTGGAGGAGGTGGGAGAGGCTCCTGCCACCACCACTGTGCTCGCAGCCATCAGCCTAGCTTGTGGCTGAGAGGACCTCCCCCTGTGGGAGCCCACTGACCACCAGAGGGCTGCTCCTGCGTTGAGCATCTGCCCCGTCGTGGTCAGTGTGCATCATAGCGACCAGTTGTTCCTGGTCATTCTGCAGTTAGAGTCAATTTGTATATTACCTTTTTATTATATAGGATATATATATTTAATTTCCCCCCCCTTAACATCAATAACTTGGATGGGACTGATATTTTATATTGCCATGTTATTCCAGACTAGAAGATATCCTTCTCTTGTCTTATATTCAATCAGGCTTACACCATTATGTTGCCTGCCTGGCTCCTTTAGGCATTTGAGTTTGGATCTCTCTTACATGAAACTTTTGGTATTGAACAACATCACAGATGATGTGTTTATTAATCAAAGATTATGGAAACTAAGTGCTTTTGATGTAGAACTTCTTATTTGATCAGGGAAGGCATAAACATGGGTGCCATGGAATAAGGAGCCCCCTAGGAATAGCAAATATGTGAGTATCATCTCTGTGGGATGAATTACAACCCTTCCTCAGTTGTTTCAGTTGTTAGTTTCATAGAATGTGAAACTTGACCAAGTTTTCTAAGTCAAGCTTTCTTTGCTTTGGTCTGAACTCTACCTTTAGATGAATTATTTTTTCCCCTTGTGGTAGATTTTCTTCCTCTCTCTCTTCCCCCCAAAAAAGTCAACAACACAAACACACACAATAATTCCTCTTATCACCATATACACATCCATTTGAAATGCAACTTTGCCATTTCTCCTATCTTGACATGGCTCTAGTTCTCTACCTCTTACATCTTGGCATCACTGTATGATTCACTTTGGCAAGTAGGTCATTAGAAATTTTAACACAAGAAGTTACATGGAGGAGAGCTAAGGGTTCTGACCACAAGCCTACAGAGGACTAGATATGTGAGTGAAGCTATTAATGACCAGCTAGTACCAACTATTAGTTCACTGCAGAGATCAGCTGAATTTTTTACACCCACAAATTTCTGAGATATAAGAGATGCTTGTTTTTTTAAGCCATTAATTTTTGAGTGGTTTGCTACACAGCAAAAGTTAATTGACCCAAACAAAATAGTATTAATAATATATCTCTTACAGTTTTATTGTGAGAATTATAAATAACATGTACTACTGATAGGATCAAAAAAAGTTTCCCATAAATGAGATCTGTATTATTTGTTAGTTATCAATCTGAGCCCCTTAATATTAACACCAATTGAGTTCTGCTTTTATTTTCCTGTTCCTGAAAACTTTTTTCAACTCCTGAGAGTTCTTGATTCTGATGAGTTAGTTGTAGTTTTGCTCAAAATGATGGTAGATCTCCTCACCCCCCTTTAATAAGTTCATCTATATCATAGAAGCTTAGAGGAAAAGCCTCAAACCCAAACCCTATCCCTCTGGGAATAAAATTAATAATGACTGACAGAGTTAAACAGCAATGGTTCTCATTAAGTCGGATACTGAAACTCAATCTTTAGTGTTAAAGTCCAATAAATTAACTTATCATAGTTGAATAAACCTTTGTAGAGAGTCTATTTTATTCAAGTTATACATGTTTGTTGCTGTGCATAAAGGTGAATGAATGGGCATAGTTCTTACCCACCAAGTGTCAGAAGTTACCGGAGCATGGTTATGAAAATGTAGCCATCTTATAAAACAAATTGAATATGCTCCACCAGAGTAATAAAACAGGAGTGGAGATTAAGACTAAGATAAGAGATCATACCATGGTAAAGAAAGAATTGAGTAGGTTTCTCAAGTATGTTAAGCAAAAGTCTTTAAGGTTAATTTTTTAAAAAATATCTAAATCAAACTAGCTGGGGAGCATTATGCTAAGCGAAATAAGCCAGTCAGAGAAAGATAACCCATGACCTCACTCATTTGTGTAATATAATGACCATCATAAACTGATGAACAAATATAGATACAGAGACAAAGAAGCATTGAACAGACTGTCAAACTTCAGCGGGAAGGCAAGGGAGAGTTGGGGAGGGGGCTAAGAGATCAACCAAAGGACTTGTATGCATGCATATAAGCATAACCAATGGACACAGACACTGGGAGGGGGGGTGAGGGCATGTGCCAGGGAGTGGGGGAGGTCAATGGGGGAAAAAGGAAACATATGCACTACTATTTATAATACTTTAAACAATAAAAAAGGAAACATAGAACAACATCAGTGTTTCGCATGCCTAAAAAATCTAGGATAGATTTGATTTGAAAATGTAGCCTGGTCCACAGCCTCAGTGGTATTATCAGGATCCCCTCCCTACCTCTCAGTTCTCTTCTGTTTGTTGGCCTCATGCATTCTCAGGCAGAAAGGTTCCCAGCAATGTACTGAACCCCAACTCCAAGTTTCTGAAAAGGAGTTCTTTCTTAACAATTCCAATAAAAGTACTGGATCTGACTTTCTTTAGCCTAAATGGGATCATATATTCACCCAAAATTTGATCATCAAAATGAGATTGGGTCAGGTAAGAGCGGGGCAGATGAGCTTACCAGAAGAGGGGAGGTGGAACCCTGCCTCTAAAACAGCAAATATCCACTTGGGCACAGTAGGATTGTTACTTTGTAAGTAGCAATTTGGTAGTAGCGTTAGGCAAAGGAGCATGTAGGGACATGTTTCACTTCAATGGTTGAAAATTTCAACGATAAATTTATATTTTTTAATTGTTTGTCCTTCTGTCTCACCTCATTCAAGAAGCTGAGGCAGCAGTGTGATGTGTTTGGTTTGTTTCTGAGAGGAAGAAGCAGATTTGAAGGATCATTGTTTGTGCTGTTAATCCTGTGCATTCTATTTCAATAGTGCATTTCCCCAAAGGAATACCTGGCAATCCCTAGAGTCTTAGCAACTCAGTGGTTACACCTACTCAATTATGGATTTGGCTCACTTGCAGAATGAAGTAATCAGACGACTCCTGGTACACACTGGCTTGAAGTAGAACAAATATAAGTGAACTCATCCAACAATGTGCCTGAGGGGGGAAAAGAATTATCTTTTTACTTTTATTGCTAATGCAGAAAGAGCCAGAATTTGAATGGTGCTACTACTTTTATTTTACAACAGGTATACAAGTTGAGACTATAAACAACAAAGGTGGAGCAGAATTCAGAAGGTGAAAACTAGACATGACTGTAGACAGGACCAAAAACCTAAACAGAAAAAGAGTAGACAAGAAGCCAGAGAGGACCCAGAAATAAACCATCAGTTGCCCAGGCGGCACACACAGGTGGGAGTCTAGGTAAGTTTTGGATTACGTAGAATGGAAGGCAGAAGACCGCACCAATGAGTATTTCAAAATGAGGGTATTTGGGGCCCAGGCAAACACATGTTTTGTGGTTGTTTTTGTTTTGGAGCCAAGCTCACAAATTGGATCAGACTGTGACATGGAGGCAGATGAGCTGCATTTGAGAGAATAGTCCACTTTCACTGTCATTGATCCCTTCCTTCACATTAGACTCTCACACACCTATTCCCCACCTGGTTAATATTAGCTTGTTCTTCAAAACTCAACTGAGATATCACATTCTCAAAGAAAGCTTCTATGGCTAACCCCATCTAATTATGAGTTCCTATGGTATCCTCCCATTATATTATTTACTAATTTTATTTTATTTACCTGTTCATCTTTCTGCTTCCAGAAGCCAGGGACCACAAGTCAATCACCATAAAATCCCCAGGATCTAGAATAGTTGCTCATTCAATGTTGTCTTTTAATAAATTATCAAGTTTAAGCTGAGTTCACCTCAAGCAGTAGTACCATTTGTGCAATGACTGAATAAAAGTACAATGCCATTATTTTCCAAGCTTTCCAAGGTGCTATATTCTTGGAATCTTTGGCAAATATTCCAATATATTTTTATATGTGGATTTATATTATTTATGGGAGACTTAAAAAATAAAATAAAATAAAATAAAATAAGTGCCTAAATGCAAAGGCTGTATCAACATTTAAATACATCCTTTTATAGAGTTCTTCTCTAGATGAGATGGTAAAATAATTTTCCAGATGTGATTTTATTCTTATTTGCAAACAAATTTTGGAAAGTTAGATTTCTATGACATTAAACAAATCACCTCACCTCATATAAGAGGATCTATTCCTGCTTTATATTTCCACTAGAGGCCCGGTGCACAAAAATTTGTGCACTCGGGGGGGTAGGGGGGGTCCCCCAGCCCGGCCTGTGCCCTCT